>NC_080674.1:78624361-78904361 GCF_030445035.2 Dasypus novemcinctus | reverse complement strand
TTTTTTTTCTCTTATATGCTTGAGTCACCTTGTTGTGATCCCAGCTCCTCTGTCTTCTTTTGACCATAAATAGCTAAAATTATTATTATTTTTTGTATTTCTTTCTGTTATTTGCTTTTGTTCTTTGGTTAGAATTATTATTTGGGGTTTCAGGTTGGCCAGGAAAGGGAATGGTAGTCTAACCATGAAAATCAGGGTCCTGAAAGATTCTACGAAGTAATTTGTCTGAAATAAACCAGAAGAGTATAGAACAACTTGCAAAAAGTTGAAATTTTCTTTAAATTGTTAAGTACCTGAATTATATATTCTGTTTTCATGAGATAAAGTTAAAATTTTTTCCATGTTTTTACATGCTAATACATACTGCTCATGGGATAAGAGCTAAAAGTAATTCTGTGTATGCCTTCAGTTGTGAAAATGCAAAATTTAAATCCATGTTAATGGATATATTCAGAAAGGCGGTGTGGTGGGTTGAATTGTGTACCCCATTTTAAACATTGTCTTGGTGTACTTTCTGATGGGAGTGATCTATTATATAAGTAGTATCTCTTGAAATGTTATTTCAGTTAAGGTGCAGCCCAAATGAATCAGGTTGGTCATTAATCTGGATTACTAGAGTCCTTTATGTTATAAGCAGAATGAAATTCAGACATAGGGAGAGAAAACCAGGAAAAAGAGAAGACCTCACCATGTGCATTGCCATGTAACCGAAAAGCCAGGCACTGAGGGTCACTGTCAGCCAGCCCCAGAATGCCTCAGTCTTTGAAGAGAAATCACTGCTTTGCTGATTCTTCAATTTTGTACTTCTAACTTCAAAACCATGATCCCATAAATTCCCCTTTATTTGTTTTAGCAGCTGGGAAACTGAAACATGGTCTATAAGATGAGTGTTTTATTCTGAGTAAATGGTTGAAGAATAAAGGGTGGAATGTTAGAGATAAACTTTTAAACTACAGACTATAATTAAAGTGATATAGATAAGACATATTTTGAGGGTTTCAGAGTCTTTGGGAATCACTGATCCAATCTTAAAATAATTAAGAAAGTTTTACTGTATTGAATTTCAAACCAGATTTCCTAGCTGTGTCAAAATTGTGTCAAGTACAACCTGTATACTGAATACCATTACCAGATATTTAAAAGTAATATGTAAGCAGTCAGGGACTTAGAAATTTGGCTTGATTTTAAACAACTGACTTTATACATGGTGAAGTAAAAAATAAATGTACTTTAACATACATCAGTCTACTATAATGTGTTTACCTTTTGATAGGAGTACAGTGTGAAAATCATTTCTGACTTTTGCGTTTTAATGAATGGCAATTATTGGGTTAGTGATTATTTTGTCATTCTTCTGTACAAAGGGCTTACGTAAAACCTCAGTATCAGTCACATTACATTTCAAATTGCCCTGTATGATACTGATAATCCCAAAGCCAGGAGTTGTTTGGATCTTGAAATTCTCTAAGATTAAGCTCCTGGTTTTTCTTATCAGGAACTGTAAGAATGACTTGAGTTATTGAAGGATCACTAAGAATAATTTACTACAGTAAAATATCACTGATTTGGACAAAATAATAACTTGATAAAATAAAAATATGCTCATATTAATTTTATTATCTATGAGAAATGACAGTCATCATCCAGCTAGTAATTTACATGCAATAATATTTTCTTTGCCCATTTTAGCTATGATATCATATATAGTTTAGAATAACTGTATAGCCTATCATCTTTGAATGTTTCAGACAAGCAAAACTATTTCACAAATAGAATGAGGATGTTGGATATCACTCTGCTAGTGCTCTAGTTTGTCATTGTCCTTCAGATGCTACCTTAAATCCTTTTTGGATAAGTTATATGTAGCAATTTTGGAAGCAAATTTTGAATAATAGCATAGATGCAATTCATCCAGTGCAGCACTGTCTACCTCCCATGTTTTAGGTTCTCTGCTTCTTTTATGAGCCTCCTTTTCCAGTACTTGTACAGTCATTTTAAAAATAATAACAAAATTCTCACATGCAGAACTTTTCTCTCATCCTCCTGTGCTTCCTTTTGTCCTTCTCAAACTTAGCTAAAAGGAATGGCTATTAGCAGTTTCCAATTGATGGTATAACAAAGGTTGTAAGATTGAGAACATGATTCTGATGTTGAGAGCTAAAGTTGGGAAGGTTATCATTTTAGAGGGGGATGAGAATAAGTTCAGTTTTCAACCTGTTTCAGTTGCTGGTGGGATGTCTTAATAGAGATGTTATAAAGGCATTTAGAGATATGGGTCTGGACAGAGAGTAAAAATTCAGATGTACAGAGAGATTTGAGATTTTAGGTGATAATTAAAACTGTCAGAGTGTTTTGTATGATGATGAAGCAGCTGTGGGAGGTACTATTACTGTATCAAATAAACTCAAGCACAAGTTGTAGTAATATCCTTCTTAGCCCTTTCAGTAGTACACACTTTTTAATTTTATGCATATCTCAAAACCATTAAGGGAAGCGGACGTGGCTCAACTGATAGAGCATCCGTCTACCATACGGTGGGTCCAGGGTTCAATCCCCAGGGCCTCCTGACCCGTGTAGTAAGCTGGCCCATGCGCAGTGCTGTCGCGCAAGGAATGCCATGCCACACAGGGGCGCCCACATAGAGGTGTCCCACGCGCAAGGAACGCACCCCTCAAGGAGAGTCGCCCCACGTGAAAAAAGCGCAGCCTGCCCAGGAGTGGCACCTCACACATGGAGAACCAATGCAGCAAGATGACGCAACAAAAAAGAGATGCAGTTTCCCAGTGCTGCTGGATAATACAAGCCGACGCAGAAAAACACACAGTGAATGGACACAGAGAGCAGACAACACTGGGGGTGGGTAGGGGAGAGAAATAAATAAATCTTTTTTTTTTAAAAAAACCCATTAAGGGACAGTTTAGGATGATTCATGTAATTAGTTTCACATTTTTGTTTTTTGATTTATTAATTGAGTTTTATTACATTTATTCCTGAGATTCACAGTATTTCAGAAAACATCCATCATTTTAGCTGTTTACAAAATATATCTAGTCTTACTTATTAAAATTAATTAAGGCATATACCCTACTTGAGTAGTTAATAGAACTTGAACCATATCCAGTGTAATGGATGAATTAATGGGCACTGGGAACTATAAGGTATAGTTACCATCAAAATAAACATTTAATTTCTTTGATTTGGGATACAAAGAAAATGATAAATCAGTTCATCCAGTGATGGGAACAGAGTTACTGGGGGAGGGTGTATGGTTGGAGAACTGCTTTTTCCTATATACTCTTGTGGTGGTTAAATTTTGAACCATGGAATGCTTTTACTTTTGGAACAGGTTAAGACAAATTTAAATTTTGAAAATTGCTTCATTTGTTTTAAAAATAAGATTGTGTGGAAAGTACTGAATGAAACTGAAGTAGAAGTCATGATTTCAGATACTAGTTTCACCATTTATTGGCAAACTGGCCTAAGGTAAGTCATTTCATCTCTTTGATTCTCAGTTTCCCATTTGAAAATTGAGATGAAGATAGCTGCCCTGATTACCTCATAGAGTAATTATTAGTTCATTCAGTAAACAGTCTGTGAGGCTCACACTCAGTATCTGCTGGAGATACTGAGATGAGGCACATTTCCCTTCTTTAGGGCATTCACTTTCAAGTGTGGAATTAGACAAAATTTTAACTTGTTATATCATGGAGATAAATATGCTGTGAAATCATGTAGCACCCATAGTTCCACATAGGGTAGGTGTTAAGGGTGATCCTCCTGGAAATCAAGGACATTTGATTTTTTTAGAATGAGTGGGATAGAGAAAGGAGATGGTGAGAAAGACGATAGACCACTCAGAAGAAGCAACATCTCCAGACCCATGTCATTTTATATGTGTGTGTGTGCATGGAACACTTTTGTTATGCCAAGACAGGATAGTATTAACATTTACTTAGTTTTGCTGAACCCCAAAATCTTGACTATAATCAACAGCTCAAGTTCGGGAATAACGGTCAAGTCTAACTTGGGACTTTATAATAACAAAAGGATTAGTAGAGAATGACTGAAATTCCCTGATTTTACCAGCATACCTTTTACTATATAGGCCATGAGCACTATATCATTGCGTTCTGATGTCAGCCTCTAGTTCCTACTAAAGAACAAGTGAGAATTCTTAAGATGGTTAAGAGATTGGTGTCTGTTTTGTGGTGCATTTGCGTTTTTCTAAGTGAGTAGATTTTTTCTTTCTGTATCATTTGGTATTCTTGTTCATGCTTACTTTTGTACAGAAATAATTCCTTCTATATTTCTGGAGTTTCATTACCAAGCCCCTAGTCTTCAAAAGTCTAAAACTAATTGAGTTCTATAGACTTCTTTCTCCTACATTTCATGGAAAAACTTGTTACCTGCTGTTAGGGATTGAGTCATGTTTAATTCATGTTCAGAAAGCATGTTCAGGTTCCAACTCCTGGTGGTGTGGTGTGAACCCATTTCTAAATAGGACCTTTGAAGATGTTATTAGTTAAGATGCACCCAAACTGAATGATGGTGGGCTTTAATCCAGTGTGGCTGAAGCCTTATAAGCAAAGGAAATCAGGCGCAGCGGAGAAACCACAGGGAGCAGCCAGAGGCTAGAATTAGCAGAACCTAGAAGAGAAAGATGACACCACCATTGCCATGTAATAGAAAAGCCAAGGAACCCCAAAGAATACCATCCAGCCAGAAGATACCAACCCCGGGGAAGAAGGAAGCCTTCTAACCTCTGAAACCATGAGCCAATAAATTTCTGCTGCTAAGCCAACCCATTTTATGGTATTTGTTTTAGCAGCTAAGAAAGTAAAACACCTGTTTAACTCAAATAGCTTCTTTCCCTAATCTTAATTATTTTTTCCTTTCACTAGGGACAAGATGGATTTTAAATTCACTTGAAAAGAAGTTAAGGGAAGCGGATGTGGCTCAACTGACAGAGCATCCGCCTACCACATAGGAGGTTCAGGGTTCAAACCCAGGGTCTCCTGGCCCATGTGATGAGCTGGCCCATGTGCAGTGTTCCTGCACACAAGGAGTGTCAAGCCACTCAGGGGTGTCCCCCATGTAGGGGGGCCCCCCGTGCAAGGAGTGCGCCCTACAAGGAGAGCCACCCTGCGCAAAAAGCGCAGCCCGCCCAGGAGTGGCACCACACACACAGAGAACTGATGCAGCAAGATGATGCAACAAAGAGACAGATTCCCATGCCACCTGACAAGAATGCAAGCAGACATGAAAGAACACACAGCAGGGAAACGGACTTTGGCCCAGTGGTTAGGGTGTCCATCTACCACGCGGAAGGTCCGCGGTTCAAACCCCGGGCCTCCTTGACCCGTGTGGAGCTGGCCCATGCGCAGTGCTGATGCGCGCAAGGAGTGCCGTTCCACACAGGGGTGTCCCCCGCGTAGGGGAGCCCCACGCGCAAGGAGTGCACCCATAAGGAGAGCCGCCCAGCGCGAAGGAGGGAGCAGCCTGCTGAGGAATGGCGCCACCCACACTTCCCGTGCGCTGATGACAACAGAAGCAGAAAAAGAAACAAGACGCAGCAAAAAGACACAGAAAACAGACAACCCGGGGAGGGGAGGGGAATTAAATAAATAAATAAATCTTTAAAAAAAAAAGAAAGAACACACAGCAAATGGACACGAGCAGACAGCAGGGGCGGGGGGGGGGAGAATAAATTTTTTAAAAAAACTGAAAAGAAGTTAAATTCTAAGTAAGCAGATTCACTTTCCCTGGTGCCGTATTCTTTTCTTTGATGCACCATTAGCCACTTAGCTGCATAATCGCTTACACTAACTATTTAATTCCCACCTCTGGGAAAGTTACAGCTTAGGGACAATAGTTTATTAACATCCTGTAAGTTACAGAAGTACTTTGTAAATTGAAATATATTGATAGAAGATGGTCTTATTTATTTTAGCTATTAGTCTCTAGTAACCACCATGATTATTAACAAAACAAGTTTTAAAAGTTCTCTGTTGTTTTAAATATGAAATAAAAGTTTTTATATGAAATTTATATGAAATACTGCTTTAATACAGTTGAAAACAAAAGTGGGGTTTGTTTGGATAATTTCATCTTTGCTTCATGTCTGCTTATATAGGAAAAGATCAGTTATCTCAATTTCTAAATTTCTCCATTTATAATTGGTCGAAAGCATTATTTCTATACCTGCAAAGAACTATCTTCTGCTGTTAATGATTCCATCACTTTGGGTGCTTATAGCTTCAAGTAATAGAAAACCAAACTGTATGTGGCTTAAACTGTAAGGTCGTTTATTATATCATAAAATAAAAAATCTGGAGGTAGGGTGCTTTCAGGTTGGTTAATTTAGTAGTTCAATGCCATCTTCAAGGACTCAGATCTCTGCCATCCCAGAATAACTTGTCTTTTTAGGCTGAATGTCCTCATGATCCCAGGGTGCTTGCCAGAAGTATCAGGTTTCACACACAGGTGACAATACCCAGAGGAGAAAAGAGGATTTTGCCTGCCTTACACCCAGTTTTAGGATCAATGGCAACTATCTCAGAAGCCCCCAGGAACTATCCACTTACGTAACTTTGGCCAGAATTGGATCAATGCTCCTTCCTAAATCATAACTTGGCAAGGAGAGTAAGACCATAATGCTTGGCTCCTTCCCTTAAGAATATGGCTTCTTGGATGATGATAAACAAAAAATTGTAATCTGTTGTTAAGGAGTGGGAAGTAATAGCTGTTGAGTAGGCAGCCGTAATACCTGCCACTAAAGAGTACAATTGAAATTTTTTTTGCAAAATAGTTTTATTGATATATAATTCATATACCTCACGGTTCACCCATTTAAAGAGTACAATTCAATGATTTTTACTGTGTTCACAGATACGTGTAATTATCACCACAGTCAATTGTAGAGCATTTTCATTATGTCAAAAAGAAACGTCCTACCTTTTAGTTACCATCCCCCTTACACTCAATGCCCTCCCCCAGCCATAGGCAACCACTAATCTCCTTTCTGTTTGAATAGATTTCCTTATTCTCAGCTTGTGTATGAATCGAATCATATAATATGTGGACTTTTCTGATTGACTTCATTCACTTGGCATAATGTTTTCAAGGTTTATCCAAGTTGTAGGATATTTCAGTACTTCATTTCTTTTTTATGGCTGAATAATATTATTTGTATATTCTACTTTTGGTTTATCCATTAGTCTTTTGGGTCATTTTCACCTTTTGACTATTATGAATAATGCTGCTATGAACACTGATGTATAATTTTTCTTGTGGACATGTTTTCATTTTCTTGGGTATATACCTAGGAATGGAATTGCAAGGTCTTATAAGACTTCACCAAAATTTAAAGCTTTTGTACTTCAAAGGGACACCATAAAAAAGTGAAAAGACAGAATGGGAGAAAGTATTGCAAATCATATATCTGATAAATGACATATCTAGCATATATAAAAAACTGTCAGAACTCAATAATAAAAAGACAGATAAGCCAGTTCAAAAATGAGCAAGGGATTTAAGTAGAGATTTCTGTAAAGATGATCTAGAAATGGCCCATAAACACATGAAGGTTCTTGATATCACCAGTCATCAAGGAAATGCAAATCAAAACCACAGCAAACTATCACTTCACACACCCAGTAGTATGGCTAGAGTCAGAAAGTCAGGTAGGAAGTGGACGTGGCTCAACTGATAGAACGTCCACCTACCATATGGAGGGTCCAGGGTCCAATACCCAGGCCCTCCTGAGCCTTGTGGTAAGCTGGCCCACATGTAGTGCTGCCAAGCCACGCAGGGGCACCCCCACGTAGGGGAGCCCCATGTGCAAGGAGTATACCCTGCAAGGAGAGCTGCCCCGCATGCAAAAGTGCAGCCCACCCAGGAGTGGCGCTGTACACACGGAGAGCTGACGCAGCAAAATGACACAACAAAAAAGTGATGTCGTTTCCCAGTGCCACTTGACAATGCAAACGGACGCCGAAGAACACATAGCGAATGGATACAGAGAGCAGACAAAGGGGGTGAAGGGGAACATAGGAATGGACACAGAGCAGACAAAGGGGGTAAAGGAGAGAGAAATCTTTTAAAAAAGTAGTAAGTTTTGGCAAGGATGTACAGATATCAAAACGCTCATGTTGATTGCTAGTGGAAATGTAAAGTCGTGCAGTTACTTTGGAAAACTTGTGTGGCAGTTCCTCAAACGATTAAACATTTGATCTGTTTTATATGTTCAAATGTTTAAGGGTTACTTTTTTTAAAAAAGTGTAATAGTGGTGGCTAAAAGCATGGGCCTTTGAATACAATAGATCTTTGCCCCTTAACAGCTGTGAGAACTTAAACAAGCTACTTAGATTCCATGAATTTCAATTTAAACAATTCCAAGATGGGAATAAGAGTGCCCACTACTTTATAGGGTTGTTTTGAGAATTAAATGGCAATGCATGTAGCATGCTTTGGTATACTGCTTGGCCCATAGTAAGTCGTCAGTTTATGTTAGCTGCTTTAATTATATTTTAATTTTTGCTTGTCTTGAGTGGCAAGTTTATCTCTAAGTCAGTTACATACCATGTTTCATGGGATGCCAATATTATAACTATCTCTTCTTGAGTTGTAACTCTTGAACTTCACCAAGGGGCTAGTTTTGACGGAGTAGGTTTGATGATGGCCATTGTAAATGCTAAAACCTCTTAAGTCATTTATCCAAACTAACTTCCTCAGTTTTGCCATTTGTCTTCAGCTTAATTTTCATTAGTAGTGTCATTTTGACCAAAGTTCCATGACATATGATAGCTTGGATTATTATTTGTTTCTGAAATGCTGATACATGTTCTATTTGAACCTGAAATTCTTTTAAAAACATTTGGGAGAGGCATAATTAACGAGATTGTAAAATGTGGATGATACTTAGGATTGTAAGTATTATATTTGATAGAGTGTTGAAAGGTCTGTTCATATTAGGACCTTAGATAGGTTTCTTCTCTTATACAATGAAACTCTCAGAAGTATTGTTTGTATCTCTGGAGACAGGAGGACTCTCATCGGTTTTATCAGTAGAAGAGAACTGTATCAGTCAGGAAAACAAAAATCCTAACTAGGATTTCAAACAGAGGGATGTAATATGGGGAATTGGTTACACAGGTTAATGTGATTTTTAGGAAATGCTAAATTTCAGTGACCTAGCAGGGGTCATCTTAGCCACTATTTACAATATAGCTTTTTTGAGGGAAAACTTGGTAGACATTAGCTTTTAACAAACTTTTAAAACCCAAATTGAATATTTCAAACCAGTGGGGAAAGATGTATTTTGCTCATGTCTTTCCTAAAAGTTGAATGGATTATAATAATATATTACTTAAAATATGTTTTCTAGTATAGTATTACATTTCTCTACAAATCCTGTGCCACCCAAAGCAGAATGTTCCAAGCATCCAGGTCAGATGAACTGTTTTGATCAGTTGCTTTGTTAGAACTGTGTGTGTGTACGTTTGTGTGTTTGTGTATGTGGTTTTCCTGAAGTTTCTAATTGTCTTTCATTTTTATTGAGATGAAAAACACATGACTTCTTTATCAAAACACTAAATTTCTTCCAGCTTCTTACTAATTCTGTTCCTTAGAATCTATGTCATTTCTCTTCTTAAAGCTGTTCCAATAAAAGCCCCACCAAGATTCTCATTTATACTGATTGCTTTCCAGGCTGCAGCAGTTTTAATCCTGAGATTTCTTTTTTCCCTATTAACCTGTTGGATTTTTTGACCACGGACCATTGGTCTCATGGCTGCTGCTTCTTTCTAGATTTTTTTTTTTTTAATTTTTTAAAATTCCTCTTTCTAGATTTTTATCTTCGGTTTGCTAGTGTACATTCTTAAGTAAATTTGTCAAAAAAGAGTATAGTAGATAAACTTTTTGAATTTTTACATAATTAAAAGATGTTTCCTTTTAGCAGTTATCCATATTACTGTCTCTTTGAGGTCTTACAGGTATCCACTTCTCAATGAGGCAACCCCCTCCCTGGATTACCAATCCTTCTTCACTGCTTTGTTTCTCTTTATAGCATTAATCACAAAAGCATGTATTTTTACTTATTGTTTTTTGTTGTTGTTTTGTTTTAAAGATTTATTTATTTATTTATTTATCTCCCCCCTCCCCAGTTGTCTGCTTTCTGTGTCCATTCGCTGTGTGTTCTTCTGTGACCACTTCCATTCTTATCAGCGGCACTGGGAATGTATGTTTCTTTTTGTTGCGTCACCTTGGTCATCGTGTGTCAGCTCTCTGTGTGTGCGGCGCCATTCCTGGGCAGGCTGCACTTTCTTTCACTTGCTGGGTGGCTTTCCTTACGGGGCGCACTCCTTGCACATGGACCTCCCCTGCGCGGGGGACTCCCCTTTGTGGCAGGGCACTCCTTGTGCGCATCAGCACTGCGCATGGGCCAGCTCCACACGGGTCAAGGAGACCTGGGGTTTGAACCATGGACCTCCCATGTGGTAGGCGGACACCCTATCCATTGGACCAAGTCCGCTTCCCTACTTATTGCTTTTATTCCACACTAGGAAGTCTCATAGGCAGAGATTTGTGTAGTTTTGTTCACTGTGGCATCCTCAGTACATAAAATCATAACTGATCGATTGTGGTCCCTCAGTAAATAATTCCTGAATTAACTAATGAATTTTCCCTTCACTATTATAGTTATAAATCCAGACTGTAAACCGTTTTTTTCTCAGAATCTTGAAGGAATTGTTCTACCATCTTCTGGCATCTAGTGTTATTAATGGAAGATACGATGTCAGTCTGAGTTTTCTTCCTTTTACAGGTGACCTGTTTCTTTACTCTTTGAAAGCTTTAATATTTTTGGAGTTCTTGAAATTCTCGATGATGTACATAGATGTTCATTTTTTTTTCATTTTTCCTACTTGATTTGTAGAAAGCCCTTTCGTTTAAGACTGTTGTTCCTTTTCAGCTCTGGGGAATTTTATTCTTTAAAAAAAATTCTTCCTCTACTTTTTACTATACTGTCTATGACTCCTATATTGAATTATCAGGCATCTGCTTAGCCATTGGTGTTCTGTTTTCCTTATTTTTCTCTTATTTTCCATCTTTTTTGACATAAGCTTTGGTATGCATAATTATGTTTGAAATCGTAAAGAATGGCATACTGTTTTCTTTGAGTAGACCAAATTATCATATAGTAGGCTAAAACAGAAATAGAGTTAATATTTGTGTTTTTTAAATATTGATTACAATAGTGGCTTACCACAGTAGGATATGGGGGTATTAATTAGTAAATGATCACTTGAAAGGAATTTATTCTAATTTCTCATTATGCCTTATATATTTTAAAGAAAATTTTTACATCTTCAGAAAATTTACAGGTAAGGGGAAGCGGATGTGGCTCAAGCAACTGGACTTCCACCTGCCACATGGGAGGTCTCAGGTTCAGTTCCTGCTGCCTCCTAGAGAAGGCAAGCTGGCACGACAGGCAGGTGCAGTGAGCTGACACAACAAGATGACACAACGAAGAAAGACAATGAGAGACATAACAAACCAGAACTGAGGTGGGTCAAGTGATTGAGCACCTTTCTCCCACATGGGAGGCCCCAGAGCCTCTCTTCCACATGGGAGGTCCCAGGGTCGGTTCCCAGTGCATCCTAAAGAGAAGATGAACAGACACAGAGAGCACACAGCAGATGAACACAGAAAGTAGACAGCAACCACAAACAGTGAGGAAGGGGGATAAATAAATCTTAAAAAAAAAAATTGCAAGTAGGGATGTTCATCCCAGTATTATTTGTAATATGGAAATAGCCTCAATGTCCAGTATGATAATATGTCAGTGAGCTTTTCATGTCTGTTCTATGAAATGCTTTGCCGCTATTAAAGCTATATTTCAAAGAATGTTTTCATGACATTGAAATAGTATATTATCCCAATTATTTATATATATCTATACTTATATGTATTGTGTGTATATGTATATATATATATATGCATATACAAATATAATTTAATATAATTTTTCTCACACATGTATATTTAGAGAAAAGACTAGTGGAAAATAGAATGTTAATATACATCCATAATCCTTTATATGAAATCCTTGAACCCATGTGTATTTCTGATTCCAAATTTTTTATATTTTAGAACAGTCATAAATGCATTTACATCATAGCATCTGGCATTAATATTTTGGCAGTGAAACATGTGACTACACATTAAGTAGGATACATAAAGTCTCTGAATAGCATCATGTCAGCTGAGGTCAAGCTACTAAATGAGTTTGTGCCAAACTTAATAAAGAACATTTTCTAAGTTTTTTTTTTTTCAATTCAGAATTATGTTCATTTCGGATCTGTAGCAATTAATTTGGGCAATGAGATTATGTAATTTTTAAAATTTGTTCTTTATACTTTTCATATATTTGTTTTGATAGGAACATATCTCAAAAAAATTTCCATTTAAAAAACAATTTATTGAAAAGTATATCATTCGTACATGAACATACACAAACAATAAGTGTATGGTAAAAGTTGTGAACTTATAAAACAAAATGCAGGAACCGGATGTGTCTCAAGTGATAGGGCCGCCGCCTACCACATGGGAGGTCCTGGCTTCAATTCCTGGAGCCTCCTGGTGAAGAAGAAGAGAAAGCATGCCTGTGTGGCGAGCCAGTGCCCATGTGATGAGCTGAGTGACCACGCGGGTGCCCATGGGGTGAGCCGAGTGCCCACGTGGCAAGTTGAGTACTCACACTGTAAGCCAGTGCCCTTGTGGCAAGCCGAGTGCCGGTGCAGCAAGCCCAGTGCCTACATGGTGAGCCAGTGTCTGCGCAAGTGAGTCACAACTGATCCAATGAAAGAGTCACAATGCAACAAAAGAGAGACAAGGGGAGAGTCAAGGTGAAGCACAGCAGAGACCAGGAACTGAGGTGGTACAATTGACAGAGAACCCCAGGATTGACGCCCAATGAATCCTAGAGGACAAAAATGAGAAGACAAAAAGAGAAATAGATACAGAAGATAACACAGTGAATGGATACAGATAGCAAAAACAGCAGGGTCAGGGGGAATAAAGGAAGATGTTGGGTAAATAAACAAACAAAAAGCAGGGCAGGGGAGGGGAAAAAAAAACCACACATGACATCATACAGGGCTCCCATTAATCACCCCACCACAGATACCTTGCCTTGTTGTTAAACATTTGTAACAAATTATGGAAGAGCATGTCAAAATATTACTACTAACTATAGCCCATAGCTTATATTTGGTGTTATTTTTCGTCCAACCCAACCTATTTTTTTTGTTCATAAACTAATTTTTCTTAAGTGTACAATCGGTGGCATTTGGTGTAATCACCAAGTTGTGCATTCATCACTTCAATATTAGATCCAAATTCACAGAAGATAAATATGCATTCATTGATTCAGCAAATATATACTAGTAACTGCTATTTAATAAACATAAAGATGCTCAGCCTTACAAGTTATCAGGGAAATTACCATTTTAAGACATAATATGGGGGAAGCGGACTTGGCCCGGTGGTTAGGGCATCCGTCTACCACATGGGAGGTCCGCGGTTCAAACCCTAGGCCTCCTTGACCCATGTGATGCTGGCCCATGCGCAGTGCTGATGCGCGCAAGGAGTGCCGTGCCACACAGGGGTGTCCCCTGTGTAGGGGAGCCCCACACGCAAGGAATGCGCCCCATAAGGAGAGCCGCCCAGTACAAAAGAAAGCGCAGCCTGCCCAGGAATGGCACCATACACACGGAGAGCTGATGCAGCAAGATGACGCAACAGAAAGAAACACAGATTCCCATACTGCTGACAGTAACAGAAGCAGACAAAGAAGATGATGCAGCAAAGAGACACAGAGAATAGACAACTGGGGGGGGGGAGGGGAGAGAAATAAATTTAAAAATCTTAAAAAAAAAAAAAAAGATGATGTAACAAAAAGAAACACAGATTCCCATGCTGCTGACAACAACAGAAGTGGACTAAGAAGAACACACAGCAAATTGACACAGAGAACAGACAACTAGGGTGGGGGGGCAGAAGGGGAGAGAAGTAAATAATCTTAAAAAAAAAAGACATGATACCATTTCCCACTTTTCCTCATTATCAAAAATAATTCTGATAATTCCAGTTCACCATGATGACACAGAGAAACAGGAACATTCATCCTCTGCAGGTTGAGGTATCAATTGATACAATCACTTTAGAAAGCAATTTGGTAAAATCAAGTGAAGATGGAATTGTATATATATTCTATAAAATCTCTTCAGCATCATGTGATTTCATCAGTACATTGACTTACACTGAGAGTACATCCATTTCAATTTCTCATACTACATCTTGAGTTTTATTCACTGTAATTCTGCATACTGGCATTGCTTTATGATTTTTCTCCTTTTCTGGGCAGTATATTTTGCTTTTCAATAACTTGTTCCCTAAACCTTCTCCCATAGCTCTTGACTTTTTTTAAACATGAACTTTACTTCTCTTTGTTTTGATGTTCCAGTAGCCTGCACATACTCACCTTTACTTACCCAAAGTTGTAATATGTAGTCTTTTCAACTGTACTGAAGTCATTGCTGCTCTTTCCCACAATCTGAGAATATTTTCATCACCCTAGAAAGAAATTCCATACCCTTTAGCTATCACCCTCACAATTCCTGTATCCTCCTCAGGCATAAGCAACCACTATTTTCTGTGTCTATAGATTGGCCTTTTCTGGACATTTCATACAAATAGAATTGTAAAATGTGGCCTTTTATGTCTGGTTTCTTTTATTTGGCATGCTTATCCAGGTTCATTCATATTGTCATATTGTAGCATGAATTACTAGTACTTCATTCCCTTTCTCCCCCTTTTAAAATATTGAGTCAAAATTCACCTAACACGAAATTAAGCTTTTTAAAGTGAACAGTGTGGCATCTAGTATATTCAAAATGTTCAGTCATCCACTCCATTTGGGAATTGAATCATGTCCCACACAAAAGACTTGTTCAGGTCTTAATCTCCATTTCTGTGGATATGAACCCATTTGTAAATAGGACCTGTGAAGATGTTATTAGTTAAGGTATGGCCACATTGGAGCAGGGTGGGTCTTTTTTTTTTTTAGAGAAGTTGTAGGTTTGCAGAACAATCATGCATAAAATACAAGATTTCCATATACCACACTATTATTAACACCTTGCATTCGTGTGGTACGTTGGTTACAATTGGCAAAAGCACATTTTTGTAATTGTACTAATAACTGTAATTCATGGTTTAATTTTGGGCTTACTGTGTTGTGCAGTTCCATGAATTTTTTTTTTAACTTTTACTCTAGTAACATATATAGCAACCTAAAATTTCCTCTTTTAACCAATTAAAATATATAATTCATTGCTGTTAATTACATTCACAATGTTGTACACTTATTAAGATAGAAATCCATATGACTGTAGGCCTTACAAAGGGAGGAAATTTGGACGCAGTTAAGTCATAAGCCAGAGATGAGACAGAGATCTACATGTAATGGAGGACTGCCATTGCCAGAACACTAGTGACTTCAGGAGAAAGTGTGGCCCTGCCCACATCTTTATTTTGGACTTCTAGCCTCTAAACTGTGAGCCAATGAATTCTTTCAAGGTAGCCCATTGTGTAGTATATGTCATAGTAGCCGTGGCAAACTAAGACATCTATCTCCAAAAGGAGACCCCATCTCATTAAGCAGTTGTTCACCATACCTCCTTCCCCAAGCCTCTGCCAACCATGAGTCTGCATTCTGTGTCAATCAATGTACCTATTCTGGATATTTTTTATTAATATAATTATATAAATATGTGACCTTTTGTGTCAGGCTTCTTTCACTTAGCATAGTGGTTTCACGGTACATCTACATTGTAGCATGTATCAGTACTTTGTTCCTTTTTATTGTGAGGCATAAATTTTTTAACCTCAAAACTCTAAATTTAAATATCTGGGAATTCTAAAAATAGTTGACAGGAGAGAAATGAAACAAGACTGCCAAAATATTAATAATTGTTAAAGCTGTGTGATGGGTACTTGGGATTCAAAATGCTATTTTTTATACATATTTTTTGTTGGAAAAATTTTCCGTAATAAAAATTTTTTAATTAAAAATATTAGTCCACTGCAGTTTCTTAACAGTCATTAATGAAGTCATTAATTTTATTGGCTTGTCATTTGTATGCTTAGCATGGCTTGAAATTGGACTATTAGAGTTATTCTATGACTGTAAATACATGTTTGGTTGTAACTGAAAATTTTACTTATAACAAAAGAAACTGCAAAGTCAAGGTAACGATCTAAGCTAAAACTTTGTGTAGCCCAAGCTCCCTCTAAATTCTTCCATTACCCAAAACTTTTATCCTGTTAAAGTCTTATGAGGGAAGTAGATGTGACTCAAGTGATAATGCCTCCGTCTACCGTATAGGAGGGTCCAGATTCAATCCCTGGGACCTCCTGGTGAAAAAGAAGAAGAGAAAGCATGCCTGTGCGGTAAGCCAGTCCCCACATGGTGAGCTGAGTGCCCGCATGGTGAGCCAGTGGCCACACAAGTGAGTCACACAGCAAGATGATGACACAACAGAAGAGAATCCTAGAGGAGAAAGATGAGAAGACAAAAAGAGAGAGAAATAGATACAGAACATCACAGAGCAAACAGACACACAGCAAAGAAAGTAGGGCATGGGCGGTGGAGGGGGGAAAAAGACTGAAAAATGAAAAAGACTTATAAACAGGAGATGTGGCTCAAGCAGTTGGGCACCTCCTTCCCCCATGGAAAGTTCCAGCTTTGGTTCCTGGTACTCCTAAAGAAGACGACCTGATAAAATGAACAGACACAATGAGCAGGGAGTGTATATAGCTCAAGTGATTGGGCAACCACCTGCCACATGAGAGGTCACAGGTTTAGATACTGGTGCCTCCTAAAGAAGATGAGCAGAGACAATGAGCAGACAGACAACGGAGCTGTGGTGGGAGGAGTCTTGTGAGCAGTATGTCTAATGTGTTTGTACAAATTTGTGAAAAAGTTTACAGATACCTGCAATGCACTTCTCAAATGTATGTGGAGAGACATCTGTTCTGAAAAATGAGGAGAGGAGTAAGTTTTCTTCTGCCTCAAAAAAGTTTCTTTATTTAACAGTTTAACAAAGTTAAACAGATTTCCTTTCTACAAAACTTCTCAGGACCTTCTAATATGCAGATATCTTAAATCTTTTAAGATTTGGCAAGCAATGTTTCTTAAGCTTTTTTGACTACTAGTGTACCATTGAATAGTTTGGAAAACACCAGACTGCATATGTATAATCTTGGGTTAGCACTTAATTTTACTACCCTCATGGTTTTCATTTCTTTTTATTTCTCCTTATGGCTATCCTTTTCTACTGCTCTTACTTATTTCTTTATTTTCCTCTAATATATTTCCTAACTATTAAAAGTAACAAAATTTTGAAGTTGCTTTGTTGTTTCTACATAGGTGTGGGTCTGTGAAACTAATGGAAAATATTTCCATTATGCCCTTAAATATAGTAAATTAATAAATATAATTATGCCTTAAATATAATAAATTATGACTTTATATTTGTACTTGTTATTTTAATTAATAGCAGTTACAGAACTTGCAAAGAAGGGAAGTAGACTTGGCCCAATGGATAGGGCGTCTGCCTACCACATGGGAGGTCTGCTGTTCAAACCTCAGGCCTCCTTGACCCACGTGGAGTTGGCCCACACGCAGTGCTGATACGCATGGAGTGCCACGCCACGCAGGAGTGTCCCCTGTGTATGAGAGCCCCACGCGCAAGAAGTGCGCTCTGTAAGGAGAGCCGCCCAGCGTGAAAGGAAGTGCAGCCTGCCCTAGAATGGCGCCGCACACATGGAGAGCTGACACAACAAGATGACGCAACAAAAAGAAATACAGATTCCCGGTGCTACTGATAAGGATAGAAGTGGTCACAGAAGAACACACAGTGAATGGACACAGAGAGCAGACAACTGCGGCGGGGGGTGGGGGGAGAGAAATTAAAAAAAAAAAAAGAACTTGCAAAGGAGAGCAATGCTTAAAGGTTTACAACTGTTAGGTACATTTTGGTCTTTTTTTTAAGATTTTTATTTATTTCTACCCACCACCTCGTTGTTTGCACTTGCTATGTCTTTTTGTCTTCCTTGTTTCCTTAGGAGGCACCAGAAACTGAACCTGGCACCTCTGGTATGGGAGGGAGGCATCTAATTGCTTGAGCCACCTCCGTTCCTGCTTTGTTGTGTCTTTCATTATGTTTTGTGTTTTTTTCCTTCTTGTATCTCTTGTTGCATCATCTTTTGCATCGTTTGCCACACCTGCTGGTAGCATCAGCTCGCCGTTTTGCTCGTCTTATCAGAAACCTCCACTTCTGCATTTGTTGTGTCTCATAATGTTTTTCTTCTTGTGTCTGTTGTTGTGTCATCTTGTGTCAGCTTGCCATGCCTGCCCATCGTACCAGCTCACTGCCTTCTTTAGGAGGCACCAGGAACTGAATGACAGACCTCCCGTGTGGTAGGCAGGAGCTCAATCGCTTGAGCCCCTTCTGCTTCCCTTGGTGTCTTTATAATTGAAACTGGCTTTATTCCAGGAAATTTAGAAAATACAAAGGACTAATTAGCAAACTTCAAAATAATTCAAAATTGTGCCTCTCAGACATAAACATAGCATCTCTCTTTTTAATAAAAATAATACTTAAGCATGAGAGGAGGAAAACCCTCAAACTTTATTGAAAGACATAAACTAAAAGCCTCCCTATATAGTTCCCAACTGACATCTCTTCTCCCATACCATTAGGGTTTTCCTCCTCAGGTAACCATAAATATTGTTTTCTTGGGTATTCTTTTTTATTTGTTTTTTTGGATATCCTTTGTTGTATACAGCAACATAAAATTTGTGCCCTATTTTCTACTTTGTCTTTTCTTATTTGGAGATTTTTCAGGATGAGTATATAAAGGTCACCTAATATTCTACTATATGTATTGTTAACATTTTGTTGTATTTCCTTCCAGCTACATAATTAAGACAAGCTCATGAGGGACAAGATGTGCCTTGCTAGTACACCTCAAAGTTCCAAACTGGAATAATGAAGTGTATTAGTATTTAGTATGTAGTTTATGGAGTGATTTCAATCCAGGCTTAAAATCTAACTTAAAATTCTTTGGGGAACTATTGACAAAGGCTTTTTTTTTTAGATTTGTGAACTTAAAATATTAAGTCCTATTAGAATAGGAAATGAATCATTTTATATAATACACTTAACAAATGTTCATTCCAAATAATTGGGCAAAATCCACACTCAAATACTGTTTCGGGGTTTTTGTTTGTTTTAGTTTTATCCTTGCAACATGGGTCTGGAATTTTTGATGGAGAAGGCTCCTTTCCATATATATCAACAATAAAAGCATTTGTTTCTGTTCTTGCGATAATGCTAATGTTTTCTTAGACTACACTTTTCTTTTATAATATAAGTTTGATTAACCAGAACTAAGGAAGATTGAGTTATGGTTAATTGAATTTTTGGCTATCTAAAGAATGGTCAGTAAAACTCTGTATTGTTTTATTCCTTGTTATTAAAAATCTTCCTGATCTACTCTGTATCAACACCTTTTCTGGCTTTAGTAAATAAAGAATCATTTATGTGTCTGTTTACTAGTGTGTGAGAATCATGTTTAATTAATCAATCTTAGTTCCTAGCACAAAGAAGGTCTGGCATAAAATTAAGTGCACAATAAATACTTTGTTGAAAATAATCTTTGTTTTGGATTTGGCATCTAGTATACTGATTCCCACCCCCCAAGTTGATCTTTTACCGTTATGTTGTTTCAAGTACATGTTTAAATTTTTGGAAAGATTTATATCTTTAAAAAGCAAGCAAATATTAGCACATAGTCATTTTGAGTATTATTTTTACCTTGTAAATGTAATTGTTACAATAGAACAAATGTTTAAAAATTAACAGTTTCATGCTTAAGATTATATGTGCTTAGGCCATTAAAAAAATGAAGGTAGAGGTTCTTAACAAAGGGTTTGTGGGCTTCAATTGAAATTCATACTAACAATATTCTTGTGAGGATGTGTTGGTGCAGGTGTGATATATTTATTAAATAATGCACAGTATAGTGTGAACTTAGTAAGGGGTCTGTCATTTTCACCTCACTGGCAAAGGGGTCTGTGGAACAAAAAAGGTTAAGCACCCCTGTATTAGGGAATGAGGATCATACATCTGTGGTTAAAACTTTTTTCTGCTCCCCACCCCCCAATATATCTACTTTGATATGCTAAGTATGTTTTATATTTACATGATTTCTTGTGATTTATTCACTAAAAGAAAGGTAATTCTCTGAAACGTTTTTGGTTTACTTACAGATTGATCAAAGAAAAAGTGATGTATGAAAAAGAAGCTAAACAACAAGAAGAAAAAGTTGAAAAAATGAGAGCTGAAGATGGTGAAAATTACGCCATTAAAAAACAGGTAAAATTATATCTTAAATAATAGTTAACATTTACAGAGTATCATATTAACTAAAGCAGTTTCTATATCAGCCTTCTGAGATAGTACTCTTATTTCCTTTTTTACTATTAAAATTTCTATTTAAAGTTGAAGTCACTGAAAGACAATTAAATAACTTGCTCCAGGTAACAAAACGGCTAAGCGGCATAGGTACAATTTGAACACAGGTGTTCTAGCTCCAGAGGCTATATTCTTTTTTTTTTTTTTCCCCTCTCCTTCACTGCCCCCCAACTGTTTTGCACTCTCTCTGTCTGTTCATTGTGTGCTTATCTTCTTAGGAGGCACCGGGAACCAAACCCAGACCTCCCATGTGGGAAGGAGGTGTCCACTGGTTTGAGCCACCTCTATTCCTGCTTGTTGTGTCTCTCATTGCGTTTCCTCGTGGTTATTCTTCATTTTGTCATTTTTTGCATCAACTTGCCGTGCCAGCCCATTGCGTCAGCTCACTATCTTGCTTTTCTTTTTTAAGAGGCACTGGGAACCGAACCTGGGACCTCCCATTTGGTAGGCGAGTGCCCAACTACTTGAGCCCCATCCACCCCCCAGAGTGTATACTCTTAACCATTAAACTTTACAGCCTCTCCAGTTTTAAGTATTAGATATTTGAATGGTCTAATCTTATATTGAAGTATGTTTATATATTTCAGTTCACAAATATTTTCCCCAAGCTTACATGAAGAAATAAAATATATATTTCACTTTTCAATGGCATCATCTTATTGTCCTCAGGAAGAGTTTCAGTTTCCTTAGTGTGGCATTCAAGGCCCTTCATGATTTGGGCACCTCCTTATCTCTCTAACGCCATCTCTAGGCAGTCCCTATGTTAGATCTCTTAGGTTCCTGCCTTTTTAGTTCCCTTTTCTCCTTTACCTCTGAGATTCTGCACCTGTCTGGGATGTTTTTCCTACTCCTCCCACCTACTCTCTCCTTAATTCCTTTTCATCCTTCATTCCTCCTCTTCCCCCACCCCCAACACTGAATTAGGTGCACCTCTTTTGTGTTCCCAGAATACCATATTTATTCCCATTATTTATTGACTATTCACTCTTGACTGATACTCCTGCTTCATAATTCCTTAAGAAAATAGAGGCTATCGGGAACTTCTTCATATTCTCACCACAAAGTCTACCATCCTATCTGCATGTGTACTCATGCTACCTTACCTCCCTTACCTCCTGTTTAGAGTTGGATTATGTGTCCTAGCCCTTGTTATTGTCCTCAGTGAACCCTACATTCGATATCACTTCATTTTAACTTTCTTAATTAGACAAATTGTTGGCTTACAGAAAAATCATATATAAAATACAGGATTCCCATATACCATCCTTTTATTAATACCTATACTGGTGTGGCGTATCTGTTAGAATTAATGAAAGTGCATTTTTATAACTGTACTAAAAACAATAATCCATGGTTTAACTTAGAGTTCATTGTGTTGTACAATTTCATGGATTTTTAAAAATTTATTTTATCACTGTATATACAACCTAACATTTCCCAGTTTAACACATTCAGATGTATATTTTAGTGCTGTTAGGTATATATTCACAATGTTAAGCCACCATCACCACCATCCCATTACCAAAGCATTTCCATTGTTCCAAATAGGAACTCTGTACAATTCAAGGCTTAATTTCCCATTCCCTGTCTTCATCCTGTCTCCTGATAACCTGTATTCTAGATTCTCTTTAGGGTTTCCTTATTCTAATTATTTAATATCAGGAGATCATACAATATTTGTCCTTTTCTGTCTTATTTCACTCAACATGGTGTCATCAAGGTTCATCCAAGTTGTCACATGGATCAGTACTTCATTCCTTTTTACAACTGAATAATCCTCCAGTGTTTGTGTCTGTGTGTCTGTGTCGGTATGTGTACATATACACACCACATTTTGTTTATCCATTCATTCGTTGATGGACACTTGGGTTGCTTCTATCTTTCAGCAATTGTGAATGCCACTACGAACACCAGTGTGCAAATCGGTCATCACTTGTTAGTCCTCATCTTATGTAGCATCAACAGCATTAGACACCAGTAACCACTTACTCCTTGAAGCACACCCTTCTAATGACCTCTTTGACAGAAAAACCTCTGGATTTTTCTCCCATGTCACTGCCATTTTTCCTCAGTCTCCTTTTCCAAAACTTTATTTTTTTATTATTTATTTTTACTTTTAAGAGTTCTATCAACAATTCCTCTCTAAGTAATCTTAAACATCCTTAACTTTTAATCCCATCCTTCTGCCCATTCATTCACTAATTTATTTTTTATTTTTTTAAAGATTAATTTTTATTTATTTCTCTCCCCTTCCCCCTGTTGTTTGCTCTGTGTCCATTTGCTGTTTGTTCTGCTGCGTCTGCTTGCATTGTCAGGCGGCACTGGGAAACTGTCTCTTTTTGTTGCATCATCTTGCTGCGTCAGCTCTCTGTGTGTGTGGCCTGGGCAGGCTGTGCTGTTTTTCACATGGGGCAGCTCCCCTTGCGGGGCGCACTCCTTGTGTGCGGCAGCACTGCACGTGGGCCAGCTCACCACACGGTCAGGAGGCCCTGGGTATTGAACCCTGGACCCTCCATATGGTAGGCAGACACTCTTATCAGTTGAGCCACATCCCCTTCCCTCATTGACTCATTTAATGGGTATTTTTTTCTTAATGAATGCCTGCTGCATGCCAGGCATGTAGGCATGGCATTGAAAAAAAAAGAGGAGTTCCTACTTACTTGGCATTCATACTAGGGTCAGTGACTTCCAGATTTACATGTCTAGGCCTGATCTCTCCAGATAGATATTTTCAGCTAATTGCTTAGTGACATATCCTCTGGGTGTCCAAAATAAATCTGTAACCCACCCCCCTCAAAAAAAACAAAAAAAGGGGAAGCAGACTTGGCCCAGTGGTTAGGGCGTCCGTCTACCACATGGGAGGTCCATGGTTCAAACCCTGGGCCTCCTTGACCCATGTGGAGCTGGCCCACGTGCAGTGCTGATGTGCACATGGAGTGCTGTGCCATGCAGGGGTGTCCCCCGCATAGGGGAGCCCCACACGCAAGGAGTGCACCCTGTAAGGAGAGCCGCCCAGCGCGAAAGAAAGTGCAGCCTGCCCAGGAATGGCACCACACACATGGAGAGTTGACGCAGCAAGATGACGCAACAAAAAAGAGACAACAGATTCCCGTGCCGCTGACAACAACAGAAGTGGACAAAAAGAACACGCAGCAAATGGACACAGAGAACAGACAACTGGGACGGGAGGGTGGGCGGGGGGAGGGGAGAGAAATAAATAAAAATAAATCTTTAAAAATAAAAGCTGTTCTCATTTCCCTATCACAGTGAACTACCTCCACCCATCCAGATACCATCCTTCTTGATGAATCATCCATCACCTAGTGAGCCCCTTCTTGATGCTTGAGTCTTGCCATCCATCCCTTTCCCAACACAACAGTCAAATTGGTCTCTTTAAAATGTATAACCTATATCAAAATGTGTATGCTCCTCTACCTGAAATCCAATATCCAGTGCACTTAGAATAAAATCCAGAAGACACTAGAGAAAAGTGTATGAACCAGTTTATATAAACTATGTCTCAAAAACTTATTTTTTAAAGCTGCTTTTATGAATTCACAGTGGTTTTCTCCATGTAAACTATGTTGCAAATGGTAATAATGCACATTTAACCCAAACTAAATTTTCAGTAGGTAGTTGCTTTCAGTAGGCGTGCAGAAGGAATGCAGTAGCATCTGAAACATCCTCTTTCTCTGGCTATACAGGAAGAGAACCTTATTTTCTTGAGCTTCAGGAGAGCCTGCCTTATCTTTTGTGTGGTGTATGTAAAGAACATTTTGAGTCAGATATTAATAAATTGGGGGAGAATTTGTAAACAGATGTGTACATATAGTCTGAGTTTTCTAAACTGTTCTTCGTAAGAATTAAACATATGGAATATAACTATGATTTTTTAAAAGTCGATGCTTTTATTTAATATATATACTTCAATAAATATTTTCACTTCTGTACTTCTCTCAATTTATTGTCTTCTATTGTTTTCCCACACCTGGTGGGAAACATGATGTAGTATAAAACTTTATTTAATTGAAGTCTTTCTGGGACCCCATAGGCTTATTTTCTGTGGTACCACAGAAATGTGGTACTAGCAACCTCATTTAATTTTTTCTTTCCTCTCTTTTCATCACCAATAATGTATGAAAAAATAATCCTTTGTTAGACTAGGAGGAATAAATGTGTTCCCTTTCTAAATAAAATATACAGTGTCTCAGATTATCATAGAACCTGTTCTCTTTCATTTATATTTGTATATTGATCATCTTTCAATAATATAACTGCTTTATAGCCAGGATTAACTCATTATATTGAACCTTGTTTTCTAATAGATAAGAATATTAGCCACATACTGGTTATACCATTAACTACCTGTACCAGAAATAAAAGGGAAAAATTTTTGTTCAAAAGTCCTTTCTATATTGTCATGTTAAAATTCTCTTTTATTACAGTGGTTGTGGTTCATAAACATGATTTCTTAGATTCATAGTTAACCTAGTACTTATTCAAAAATACCATCCTGTTTCTAATTATATAACCATAGTCAGCCTACAGTATATAAAGTTATCAATTGCAGTTTTGTTTCAGTGTCTCCTAGGAACTTGTGCTTAGCCCAACCTACATGCCTTTCTTGATTTCTTTTCCTCAGTTTAGCTATGTTGTCACTAATTACTGTTTTTATATATACGTTGGGAGTTGCATTGCCAGAAGCACTACTCTATTCCTTATTGCCTATGACTCTAAGGTTCATAATCGTTTTTTAACATATGCTGTGCCTCTTATAGAAAATGTCAAGGATGCCATGTGCTACATTCTGTGGGTCCTCTATACTTCTGCCTGGATTTTCTCTTCTTCTGAATTAAATGCCATCTTCATCTGCTCCCTTTTCTAATGTAAGCATTTAGTGCTCTAAATTTCCTTCTTAGTACTGCTTTACTTGCACCCCATAAAATTTGATATTAAATTTTCATTTTCATGTAGTTTATCTATTTTTTCCCTTTGGGACATCCTCATTGACCCATGAGTTATTTAGAAGTATGTTGTAATTTCCAGATATTTTAGGATTTCCCTCCTGTTTTCCTCTTACTGATTTCTAACTTGACTTCATTATCATCAGAAAGATACTATTTATTTCAGTTCTTTTAAATTTATTGAGGACTTTTTTCTTTGTTGTGCTGTTGTTTGGGCCAGGATATGGTCTATCTTAGTGAATATTCAGTGGGCACTTGAAAAGTATGTGTATTTTCCTGTTGTTTGGTAGAATGTTCTATAATTGACAACTAGATTTTTTTGGTTGATGGTGGTAGTTTTCTTTTATATCTTTGCTGATTTTCTATCTAGTACTTCTATTAGTTGCCGAGAGTGGGGTGTTAAAGTTCCCTACTTTACTTGTGGGATTTGTTTATTTCTCCAATCAGTTCTATGAGTTTTTGTTTCATGTTATTTTGAAACTCTGTTGTTTTCCATGTACATTCAGGATTGCTATATGTTATTTATGAGTTGATCTTTTATCATTATTTAATGTCCCCCTTTATCCCTAATTTTTTTTTTGCTTTGAAGTCGATTGTATCCAGTATTAGTACAACCACTCTTGCTCTTTGCAAAAAGTAATGCCTGCGTATTATCTCTTTTTCCATCCTTTTACTTTCAATCTACCTATGTCATTATGTTTAATGTGAATTTTTTGTAGACAGCTTAAAGTTGTGTCATGTTTTGTAATTCACTCTGTGAATCTTAGTCTTTTAACTGGTGTATTTAGACCATTTACATTTAAAGTAATTATTTGTATGTTAGGGCTTAAAGGCCCAGATTATTTGTGAATCATTGGATGCTTTGTACAAACTTAACCATTCAGCAGTCACCACAAGACACAAGTCAAATGTATGTTTTGACATGTGTAGCATATTAACATTAAACAACTAAGTAAAAAGAAAGATTTGACCACTGTACCAGTAATCTCTGGATTATTTTAGAGCTCAGGCTAGCAAACTAATGCTGTTTTTGCTACTGGTTCTGCATGCAACCAGTATCCAATATTAGATTGTTACAGCTATAGGTATAGCCAGCCCCAGGTAAATAATCTGGACCAATTAGGGCTTCTCCTTTCCAATGTATATGTTTGACTACAAATAAAATGGATTATATTTTAGGTTCAGGAGTTTCTTCATTGTTAAAACCTAGCCTTGCTATGTCTCCCCAACTTCCATTTTACCTGAATAACTACCCCAAAAAATAACTTGTCTTAAAAACAATTAGTCATCAATAGGACTACATCCTTTTGTGTTCCCCTAACCTTGTAATTTCCAGTGTGTGCCAAGATCCTGCCTTAACAGCCTAGTCTTATTATAGCTAACATTAGAATAAACTGGCAGTTTGTTCAGATATTTTGAGCAGAAGCACCATGCATTTGAATAACTATCTCCCAAGGGAAACACTTTGAAAGATAATACTCATTTGGTTAAGTTAAAGTATTTTTAGGAGTTTCTTTACTACATTATCACACCTTCATATATACTATCTTTTTAAATTATTCCTGACAGCTGTAATTCATTGTGACAAGGCATAGTATATGATTTATGACTTTGGTGGAAGTATAGTTTATAAATTCTAAATCATAGTTTTCACTGTATGCCTTTTGCTCCCTATGGCATCATCTTCCTCAAGCAATGTCAAATGTATATCTTCATGTTTATGCTCCTACAGTGGCCTAAAGAACTGTACCTTCTTTTTCATCTTTGTATCCCCTATACGTATTGCTTGCTATCATATAGTAAGTTTATTGAATGAATTGGGCCCTGCTTTGGCCCTGCTTAAGTCAGGGACCTGTTTTGATATACTAATTGAGGATTCTTGCTCTGTAATAATGGATAGTAGTTATTTTGGACAGCATAGTTTAATTTTAATAATAATAAAATAAAGCTTTCCAAAAAATCTTTAAAAATTAACATTTTGGATTATGATATCTTTGACCTAATTCCTTATATTCATTTCATCTTATTTAATTCCTGTAAGTTATTCTAAACAGAGGTAATGTGAATTATTTGCTAATATGAAATATTCCTATAAATGATTTTTTCACATGTATTCAGACTAACAAGATGCAGAAAATAATTTAGTGGCTTTGGTTAAATATCTAGGCGAGTATGATAAGCTATGAAATAAAGTCATGATCCTGTGTTTGAAATTTTCAACCTTTACCTCATTAGTAAAAGAGTTATAAGTTCAGTGCTACACTTTCACCTAAGAAAATAGATGTGGATAAGAGAGTATCCTTGTATATTATAATTGTGATTTTGTTTGCAGTATGTGCTATGACAAAACTATTGGAGAAGGGAAGATACTGGGACTTACCAAAAGTTTCTATTATAATTCAGTATGATTACGATTAAATTCTACCTTTTATTTTTATTTAATTTTATATTAGGTAGATAACAAAACTTCTTAACAAAAGTTCAGATTTTGTACCCATTTGATCAAGATATTTGATCAAACATTATTTTTTTAGAAGTACATTTTAAATGATCTCTTTCAGTGATGTCTCTTTCTGAGAATGGTTTAAGGAAATAAAGCTTCGTACTACCAAAGAAAAGACTTTAAGTCCAGTATCTGACACTAACTTTTTTTTTTAAGATTTGTTTATTTATTTATTTCTCTCCCCTTCCCCCCACCCCGGTTGTCTGTTCTCTGTGTCTATTTGCTGTGTCTTCTTTGTCCGCTTCTGTTGATGTCAGCGGCACAGGAATCTGTGCTGCTTTTTCATTGCATCATCTTGTGTCAGCTCTCCGTGTGTGTGGCACCATTCCTAGGCAGGCTGCACTTTCTTTCACGTCGGGCGGCTCTCCTTCTGGGGCGTGCTGCTTGCGCGTGGGGCTCCCCTATGTGGGGGACACCCCTGTGTGGCAGGGCACTCGTTGCAGGGGACACCCCTGTGTGGCAGGGTACTCCTTGCGCGCATCAGCACTGCACATGGGCCAGCTCCACACAGGTCAAGGAGGCCCTGGGTTTGAACTGTGGATCTCCCATGTGGTAGACGGATGCCCTAACCACTGGGCCAAGTCCGCTGCCGACACTAACTTATTTATCTTCTTTTTGATTAGGTATTCCATTCATTGATTTCACTTTTTTCTTTCATGATTTGATATGTTACAATTCAGTTTTGAATGATGGATTTTAAGTCCATAAATACCTTCCAGGATAAATACTCCTGAATTTAATTCTGTAGTGTCCATCTTCCGGAGGAATAGGCAAAATGTTCCGATTCATACGGGTGCCAGGTTAGTAATTTGGCTTATACTGCATGGGGAGAATAATCTCTCTCCTAAAATGAAGCACAAGGAAAAGTAATAACTTTTTATGCATGATAAGCATCAAAAATATGAACCTGCTGGTCTTTGCTTTTCATTTTTCTTTACTTCTGTCTTTCAGTGAGTACCTCCTGCAGTGTGCGCACAATGTGATCAATAATTCAATAACTTTTTTCATGCAGTAATTATCTCCATGTGATATTATCTGAACACTTTTTTTTTTTTATTACTCAAAGGATGCAGGAGATACTTCTATAACCAGCTGATCCCATTTTGGATAAAGGTGCTTTGTGACAGCAGGTGCCTTCATTTATTTTAAATAGCCTTTTAAAATAAATGCTCTATGGAAAACTTTTCCAGTTAATTTTCACTTAACATGAAAAGGTGATCACCAAAAAGGTTTAATTCTTAAACTTGTACTTTTTAGATTTTACAGTATGAGTCATTCTTTCCAATCTCTAATACACATAATTTAAATTAAAATGTTGAACTACTTAGCATTGATATTTTAACTGTGTTTTTTTTTTTTACTGATTCCTCTAAATCATTTTAGATACAGAAGTGTGAGCTAAACGTGCATAAGTTCTACTACTATCTCTGCATGTCTCACACACTATTCCTGTTACAGGCAGAGATTCTACAAGAGTCCCGTATGATGATCCCAGATTGCCAGCGTAGGTTGGAAGCAGCATATACTGATCTTCTGCAGTTATTAGTAAGTAAAGATTTCTTGGTTACCTTTTAAATTTTTTGAGTTTAATACATGGAAGGCCAAAATTTTAAGTACTTAATCAACACTGAGAAAAACTAGTTGTAACATTTTTTATTTAGTTACCCTGTATACCAGTATATTTTAAAATAAGTAATGGAGTTTAAATCATGTTTTGAGTTACGCTGCCAGTAAAAGTAATGTTTTCTCATATACTCATTCTCTTTAAATTTAAATGTACTTTAATTATCATGGTATTAGGTATTCATGGTATTAATATTGACCAGCAATATCTTAAATTATTTGTTTTTTATACATAAAGATCTTTTTTGACACATTAAGAGTGAGTAGATTGAATTTTTAAAAGATCCAAATGTTTCAAATGAATTTGGACCCTTCTAAAAAGAACCTAGATTTTTTTCATATTTAAACCTAAATTAATTTGAGGGAAAGAAAAAAAAAACTGCTACATAGAAAGTCCCCTCTATTAACTATGAGCTGGGTTATAAAGTATGATATCATACCTATTGGTATAAATGTCTTGTGATACAGTGACATAATTATTTTATGAATGATTCTAAGAATAATTAAAAGTCATCATTTCTTTCTTAATAATTAGATATAAAAGCATTGTACCATACACATGAGGCAATTGATAATTGCTGTTTGATAATATGATGATTTCTGATATTTCCTTCACTAATCTTACTTTATGCTTCTATTTTTGGAACTTTAGCAATAATTAGCTACAGAGTTGTTTTCCTTATAGCTATCCCCTATATAACAAAAATAATGTGGCTTTTTCTATATAATCTTACATATTCTTAGAAAGAGATGAAATTTGGTTTCTCACCAAGATAACATTAGTATTCAGTCTGTAAAAAGAAATGTTTACATTTTACAGTAATTTTGACACAGAACTCTATTTTTTAGAATCCTTTTAAAGGCAGATAACTCTCCTTGACAACCAAAAAAGTAGCTTTGGTTTTAAAATTAAAGATAAACAAAGCAGCAAATAATTACTGTTAAAATATTACTTAAGACAAAGCACCATTTGAATTTCTTGCCAGTTTAAATGCTTTTATGCTCTCATGCATTTAGTAACTGAGAAAGGAATAGAAAATATTTGAATAATATTGTCTTTGGTGATAATATATTTGCATATGAGAATGTATTAAACAGTATTTCTACCCTCAAAGAGCTTATATTTTATTGATAAGAGAACAGAGATGTGTTTAGGTGTAATGTAGAGGTTTATGAAATTCTTATCTGTATAGTCTGGGTTTAGCAAATTCTTGGCCATTTTACTTTAAATTTTCATATTAAACATACAACCTCTCTCTTAAACTTTATTCCCTCTGCTCTGTAACTGTTTATATAGATCTGTCTTTTATTGCACTGACATGATTTGCTGACTGTAGCTTTATTTAAAAATCGAACAAAATTTGCTAAGCACAATAATTTTTTATACCATTACAGTTTATTTAGTTTCCTTTGTATCGGCATCATGGAAAAACTCAATCTTTAAAAATCAGTAAACCAAAGATGGTTAGTATTGTTTCTTGTGGTAGGGTATGTAATATTTATTAACAGGCAGACAGTTCACCCTTCTAATTCATAAACTTAACTCTGGTGTGACATAGTAGCCTTCTTTGACATTGGGAGTAGTTGGAAGAAGATTATTTTGGCCTTAATGTTATAAAATATGCAAAATGTTAGTAAATAGTCATTTTTTACTTTCAAGTCATTATCAGTAATAATCCCTTTTATATGGTGATATTGCATTGACAAAATGAAAATCATTTGTCTTTTTCTGAGATATTTATTTAATGCTGACTGCTTTAGAATCGCCATGTTACTCAATTGTTATATGAGAACATACTGTGTTTAAGAAACATTAACATTTTTTCCTTCCCTGTGAAGAAGGCACAGAAATGTAAGAAACCTGTAGAATTATAGTATAGTCAGATGAGGCATGGGATCCTTTTTCTTTTCATTTTTGAGCTATTTACATTGGTAGTTTTAAACATTTGAGTAAAGTACTGAAATTTGAGAGGAATAAACCTAATTTTTTATTATATTTCATTTTAGGACAGTGAAAAAGACTTGGAAGAAGCTGAGGAATATAAAGAAGCACGTTCAGTACTGGATTCAGTGAAGTTAGAAGCCTGAAATTTATCCATACAGGTGTTTTTAACATTAAACCCTGGGACGCATTCCACAATTATTACTTTTGACCACTGTGCATGTTCAAGTAGTATGAGAATATGATTGTTTCTATGCCATTGCATATATTTTTCTTTGCCTAATTTAACATGTCAAATAAATGAGTTCGTCTGATAAAATTGTTTATTTCATACTTCACAGAAAATTTTTAGCTTTTTATTTTTAAATTACAGACTTTTTTTTTTTAAGGAGGTACTGTTAATGAAGCCAGGACCTCGCACATGGGAAGCAGGCGCTCAGTTACTGAGCTATACCTGCTCCCCAATTACAGACATTTTTGACAGGGAATTAAAATTTATCAGAAGTCTAGGTATTTTGCTTCATAAGCATAGTTTCATTTAAAAATTGGATACCATTTTTTTATATAAAAATCCAAAATTTTTTGCAGTTTTTTCTGAATAAGGCACAACTTCCTGATAAGAAAGATACTTCTTTATGAACTATAGAGAATTGAACTGTATTTTAGAGGAATAATGGCTAAATGATATGCTGGAAAATGTGTAACTGGCTCTTTGAAATGTAGGGAAACCTCTGATTTGTAGCTTTGGCAATTTCTATGGTATAAATACTCCCACCATGGCAAATTTCAAGATACCAACATGATGTCACTGAACACAGAGTTGGGAATACCCAAGGCATCTTCTGCATACCCCTGGCCATCGCCAACTCTTGATAATCTTGGTTGACTGGAAAAAGAGTATCATACAAAGTATTTTCCCAGTACTTTTGTAAACTCACCACCTAATCATTTTAGGCTTATTTTCCAAAAATATATGACACCTCATTTAGTTTTCTTCTATTTCTAGAAAATGTGTATCAGCCTTATATCACCAGCTTAGTATAAGCAGTGATCTAATCAACCAAAATAGTATTTTTGGCATTTATACTTTTAAAAGTCATATTTGGAAAAGGAAAAGAAGCTTGAATTTTTGTTGCTATAAAATACTTATAGTAGTAGTATAGTCATCCCAATTTTGAAAGCTGCAAATGATCTCGAGAAGCCATAACATGTATTATTGGATTGGTCCAAAAAAGTCAGAAAAGAGATAAATAATATGTTTTCCTAATGTTATTTCTAAAGGCTATTCTGGTGTTATAAATCACAGAACGTGTCATATTTACAAAATAAAATCTTCATACATGCAAAAAATTATTTCATCAGCAAATAACATACACCAGAATCATTTATAAATTGGAGTGTCACCTCAAAATATATTGCATGCCATTTTAAAAGTACTTGAGTTGAGGAAATAAAAATTAACTATAATTACAGAGTGAAATTTGACACTAAGGTGTCAAGATTTGGAAATTTTGAGTACCAGGAAAATTGAAACTAGATTAATCTGTTGTTGGTATCAAGCACCAGAATAGCTTGGCTTTTTCTTTTTTGTATATTTGTTTTCCAAATAGGATTTAATTCAAAGAAAGTATTTTACTATTTTTTAAAAACTGCAAACCACTATTTCATTTCAAACTTCTTTCTAATAAATAAATACCTATATATTCATGGCAAGTGGTTTCCTTACCAATTAAAGCTTGAAGACAACAGAATATCAAAATAAAAATGTATTTGTCCCCCCAGAGAAAAGTAAAACTGAAGTGGGAATTTTGCAACCAAGACCTGAATCTCAACTGTTGAAAATAATTTTCTTGCCAAGAAACCTAGGAAAGAAGTCAGCAAGGTAGATGAAAAGAACTGTATCTTTAGAAAATTCCTATCTCAACTATGGATTTTATACTGTATCCCTCCCTAGGTGTTGATAATAAGTAGCAAAAAAGCTTTATTTCTTGAAATTATTAACACATTCCTACTGTATTTTCATGACTGAGAGCCACATTAAACTCACAGCAGTTGTAATCAAATTCAGTATTAACTTATTTTTAAGCTTTTATTTAAAATCGTACATCTGTACAGCAATAGGTAGAAATTCCTACAAGTAAATTTGCCTTTTTCTCCCTGCACCAGCACCTGACCCAAAATCAACTTAGTAGTTGCTCAGTAAGCATTTGTAGGATGAATGAAAACCAAGTATCTCAAACCTCAGGTGAGTAAAAGAATGCTAATAAGAAGGATGCTGTCATATCATAAACAAATGCAATATAGTGCTTTTCAAACTGCTTTGACCACATGTCACAATAAGAAACCTGTTTTCCCTTGTGACTCAGGACTCATATATCAATATATAAAACAATATGTATCCTTACTATGTACAGTTCCTCTGATTTTATTTTTTTAAGTGATCATGACTGCTGGTCGATTCCATTACTAATGGCTTGTGAAAAAAAACAACACTGCCCTGATACAATAATGCTGAATTGTTCTAGTTATAAAAATTCTATTTGTATTCAATTTCTTAAATATCATCATATCAGTTGTCTGAATGAATGTGTGCAAATTTGTACACATCACAGGTATAAAATGTAAAGTGTAATAACTTAACATTTGAAATACTCAGCTGCACAAACTAATACAATAGCTTCCATAGAAAAGACAGGCAAAACAAAGACAAATGAAAGATGTAAGTACTAAATCTGTTATCTGTATTTTTCTGTACAGCAAAGGGCACTTCATTTCTAAATAAGAATGGGCAAAGGATTAAGAAATACAGACATAAGGTATGGAATGAGCAAAGTGGCCATTTCCAGATTAGTTTTGACATCATTGAAAGCATTTTCAATCCTAGCATCTTCACTTGGACACTCTTGACTAATGGGAATATCAGTCATAGAAAATCAAAATATTCCCTCAGTGGTCCAGGACAGGGGCTTCCTGGCTGGGCTTTCAGGGCATTTACATTTCTGGATAGGTATTAATATTTCAAGGTCTGGGTTGTCCTTACTTTACCCAGTTTGCACCCTGTGGGTAAATCACGTATATAGTTCTTTGGGAAGGAAGGAAACTTGTGGGAAAGGGAAAAAGCACACTGCTGAAAAAAAAAACTCATGTTTATTTTATGAATAATGAAAACTGGTTAAAACAATATATTACATTATTTATTTAACATTTCTCAACTTTCTGGTCAGCAACATTCAAAGCTTAATATTTTTTAATTGTCTCCATGCCTATACCTTTGTGCACTGAATCACTTCCAAATTGAGCAGTCAAACCTGGTTAATCTAAAACAATTTACAAACTTCATTACATTACTTAGCTTTTTTAAAAATCATATCAAATTTAATAAGGACATATCCTTCAGCTGGTTATCACTTAAATCTCATTATTTTGTCATTTAGATAAACAAAGGCAGATTAATCCTTTCTTTGATGGAGAATTAGGGTCTTTAAATATCAGGGGGAAACTTGACATATATGTGAGAGCAAGAGCTGTGAAGCTTTTTGGCATTTAAGGGTTAATCAGATCATTTAGTCCTTGAAGCTCTTTTGAGTGCTTTAGCTGGAAAGAAAATTGAATGATTTATATATAAATGGTGTATTATGAAACAAGTTATAAATAGTAGTGTACTTGAAATTTTCAAGAGTACTTCATAAAAATCTACATTGTACTCCACTGTCCTGTTGTGTTTACAGTAAGAGGTATTTGTACAGTAAGAGGTATTGGACCCTTACACAGAAAAGTATAAGACCATCTTTCTTATATTTTGTTTTGTGCATTCTGATAGCTACTGATAGTTGACAAGGTACTTTCAGTCTTGGGAGAAAATATTTTCAGTATATCTCAAGAAGGTAATATTTTTAATGCTCAAAAAACTTTAAAATTAATAAGAAAAATTAACAGTGTATTAAAAATGTAGATGTGAACAGGCACTTCACAAGATATGCAAATGAATAGTTTCTTTTTTTAATATTCAATTTCAATGCAAATGAAAAGGTTTTTTTCAGTCTTTGACTCCGGTAGTTATTCGTGAAATTCAGATTTTAAAACACTGAAGCAAAATTTATAAAGATGAATGTCCATTGTCTAGATGTGATAAAGTATTAATGGATAAAATTAGGTAAGAGAATGAAATAAAAAAATCAATATTGGAAAAGAGATTCTATCATTACATGGAGATAAGATATGTATCAGGAAGACACAATAGAGTTATCTATGAAAAAGAGCAATAAGGAAATTAAAGTGGGTAGTTACAAAACAAATAGAATCCATATGCTTCTATAGGCCAACAATAACCAGACATAATGGAAGAAAAAAATCTCTCCTAAGAGTCATAGAAGACATTTTAAAAAATGACTTGTTCTAGATAAGGAGATTTAATATTATCAAAATATGGTTTTTCCCTATGTCAATGTGTAAAATCTGTGAAATAAAGTGCAGTGGGCTTGGGGAGTGAAGAGAATTAGAAGAAATGATTATACAATCCAATTTTTTAAAATAGGCAATAGCATGGGGGAGTATGGGGGATAAAATGAGCTCTCCCCACCATTGAAATGTTATCAAGTTGTCATAATTAAATGTATGGTAAAAGAATAGAATATCAGTGAGTACAGAGTTTAGAAACAAATCCAGATATTTATGGGACTTTAGTATATAATAAAGGATTTTCAAGTCCCTGGGCGAAAGATATATTATTCAGTAAGTCATATTGGGATAACTGGCTAACCATTTTGGGGGAAATTTTATTTTATTTTTTTTTAAGATTTATTATTTTTATTTACTTAATTCCCCTCCCCTCCCCCGGTTGTCTGTTTTCTGTGTCTTTTTGCTGCGTCTTGTTTCTTTGTCCGCTTCTGTTGTCGTCAGCGGCACGGGAAGTGTGGGTGGCGCCATTCCTCGGCAGGCTGCTCCCTCCTTCGCGCTGGGCGGCTCTCCTTATGGGTGCACTCCTTGCGCGTGGGGCTCCCCTACGCGGGGGACACCCCTGCATGGCAGGGCACTCCTTGCGCGCATCAGCACTGCGCATGGGCCAGCTCCACACGGGTCAAGGAGGCCCGGGGTTTGAACCGCGGACCTCCCATGTGGTAGACGGACGCCCTAACCACTGGGCCAAAGTCCGTTTCCCCATTTTGGGGGAAATTAAGCCAGATCTCTACTTCACTGCTCACACCAAAATAAATTTCAAGTGAGCCAAAATTTAATTGTAAAAAGAAAGAAGAAAACATTGAAGAAAGTAAGAAATTAAAGAATTTTTAAACTGATATCCCATGAGGGTGTAGAGAAATAGGACGTCTAATTTTAAAGATGGCAGTTCTCCACAAGTTAATATCTAAATTTAATGTACCAAGCATAAAAATGTATAGAGATAAATAAATGGTGATACTGTCCAAGAAAATCTGGACATGGAGAATTGTTGTGGGGAAAAAGGGAAAAATGTAAGAAGCATTGCTGTTGACTATTAAAATTAAAACAGAAACTGGCATAAAATTAAACTGTCAGTAGAATAAACTGGAAAACAAACCAGATTTAAGTATTTATCAATTCATAAATACCTCTTATAGGCAGCATTTCAATTCAGTGGCAAACGGATGGATAATTTAGTAAATGGTACTGGGAAAATTGTCACCTATTGAAAACAATAAAATAAAAATAAGAGTTCTATTTCATTCCACACAGCAAAATAAGACTTAAATAGATTAAAGAATTAAATCCATGCAATAAATATTTATTGATCCTCTACCAGGCCAGGCAAGATTCTGGTTTTGATGCAACAATGAGCAAGACAGAGCTGCAATGATGAGCCAGACAAAGATCCCTGCTCCTGAGGAGCATGTAACCAATGGAGGTTTACAAACAGTTAGCAAAAATTTAGTAATACATTCTGTGCATAGAAATAAAATAAATGGAGTGATAGGTAACAACTGGGAGAACAGGGAAGGCCTTTTTGAAGAGGTGACATTTAAGCTGATCTCTTAATTACACTGACAGAGGGAAGCACATTCCAAGCAAAGAGAATAGCTTGTGTGAAACCTAAGACAAGGAGTTAGATGACTTCTAAGCAAAGAAAAGAGTCCAGTGCGGCTGGGGCGGCTTGCACCCTGACGCTGACGGGGGGGTTTGGAGGGGTCAGCTGGCCGCAAAGGCGTCTGAGGCTGCGGCAGACAGCCTCAGAGGGGCTCTCAGGTGTGGAGGACGCACGGCAAGGGGAGGAAGAAAGCCGCGGAGACCAGGTCTGTACGCAAGTCCGTTTTATTAAGGAAGTGCAGTGGGTTATATAGAGAATGAGGAGGGCGGGGTAGAGCAGGAGGAGTGAGGGCTACGGGGCGGCTGGGGATTGGCAGAAACTTGTGGGCGGACTTGTGGTTTTGTGCTGTTAGCTGTTGCTAGGGAAGTGGGCAGATTTCAGGTTATGGTGCAACATTTGCCCCTTTTTCTCTTTTTTATTGGGGGGGGGTATAGGTGAGAGGTTTGCTTGGGTGTGTACTTATGGACGTGTGCTGGCTATATTGGCCGCTAACGGGGCGAGTGGCAGGTCCAAAGAGTGGCAGGCAAGCAGAACAGACCAGCTGTGCTACACGTGAGTGGTGGGCTGCGCACTTCCCCCACTAGGTGCGGCTACGCTTGCCATTCAGACTCGGGCCTGCCCTGCCCCCTGCTCCCTATTGATTGTTAAGCAGTTCTAGGGTGGCGGCGGCTGGGGAGGGGAACAGGGTTGGCTGTTAAGGTGGGGAACGTGCGGGCTGGGGGAGCAATGGGATGCGTTGCGGGGTTTTTAGGTGTTGGGTTGTCCTTGATTTCTTCTTGGGGCGGGCTGAGCAGGGCTCGTTGGGGGGGCTGTCTTCAGTGGCGAGCTGATGGTACTGGATGCGCACGAAGGACGTGAGGATTGCGTTGGTTTGGTCCTTGGCGAGCTGGATGATCTTCTTGACAGCCCAGGGCCCTATGGTAAGAGCTAGGAGAATTATTATTAGCGGGCCTAGGAAGGGGAGGAGGTATGGGAGGAGGGTATGGAAGACTCTGGAAAAATAGTTAGCGGCTTCACGCTTCTTTTTGGCGCCGCTCTAGTCCTTCTCGGACCTTTCTTAGGCTGTCCTCGGCAAGGCCAGTAGAATTGGCGTATATACAGCACTCTTCTCCAAGGGCGGCACAAAGGCCTCCCTCCTTGAGAAGGAGAAGGTCAAGGCCCCGGCGGTTTTGGAGAACTACCTCAGAAAGGGAATTGAGAGAGTTTTTAAGATGGGAGATAGCAACTTGGAGGTGGGAGATATCACTGTCGACAGCTTGCCTGAGGGAGGAAAGGGAAGAGGATTGTGTGGTAAGAGCAGTGATTCCCGTGCCTGCCCCGGCGAGACCTAGAAGGGTAGCAACTGTGAGGATGGTGAAGGGTTCTCTCTTCTGGAGGTGAGCAGGGAGTTTGTGACTCTGAAGGGCGGAGAAGAACTCTTCGTCACTGTGGAAAAGGACTCGAGGGGCTAGGAGAATGAGTAGACAGGTTTCATTGGTGGCGTTGAGGGTAGCGACGTTGAGGCAGGGGGTTAGTCCGGTGGAGGTGCAAAGCCATTGGGAGGTGTTATGAGGGATTAAGAATTTGGCGGAAATGTTGGGAGAGGAGTAGTTGGAGCAGGCATTTAGGAGGGGATGGGGACCTTGGCGAGAATGAACACAGCGCCCTGTGGAGGAAACAGATTGAAAGGTTAAGGGGATAGAAGAGGCGTTCCAATTGCATTCAGCAGGATTATGTTCAGAGGATTCACTGAAGGCGAGGTTAGTGGCGACGGGCTCATATAGAGGAAGAGAGGGAGAGAGACAAAGCCAGCAGTTCGCAGTTAGGTTGGGGTGGGAGATATTCAGAGAGGTGTAGGAGGCTCTAATTAGGTTAATGAGAGGGCTAGAATACTGAGTAGGGGGTAAGCGAGACTTGGGGTTGTGGGAGGTAAGGGGGGCAATAGCGAGGGGGGTGCTGGGCGAGGGAGAGGGTGAGGCGGAGTGGGGGGGAGAGGGAGGCTGTGCCTGTGGAGGATTGAGAACCTGATTTGGGCCCACTGGGATGGAACGTGTGGGAATCGGCTCCTTTTTTATAATGATAAAGGCACCGTAGTCGTAGTCGGTTGCATACAGGCGGACTCCCCATGTGCGGCCAGACAGCCAGACTGGATCTAGGGGATTTTTGACTTGTAGGGTGACGGAGCGCCACTTTGTGCTGCTGTGGATAAGCTTAATATAGGGGTCTTTGTTAGGGGCACCGGACCATCCGTAGGCGATGGTCTCGCACCCCCAGGAAGGGCAGTAATAGTGTGCAGGGTCATGGCATCCTCTGGCGGTGGATGGACAGATGTAGAAACCTGAGAAATGGTTATCATTGGGGCCACGGCACTTTTTGGGGAGGCCCACACCTACGTGGCTGCAGGGGTACGCCTGCTGCGGCGCGATGGGGGTGAAGTATAGCAATGAAGAGAGCAGCTATCAAAGGCACTGCTATAACGACGTGTAAGCTAGGTTGGTGAGATTACAGATGTGCACGGTGAAGGAAGGAGCGCTTGCGGTGACATTTACAGCGAGGAGCTTTTCCTGCTGCCAAAGGGTGAGCGTCCAGTTGAAGGGTTGGTGTGAGGGGTTGGAGAAGATAGGCGGGAGAAGAGGAAGGAGGAGGAGAAGGACTGGGTACAGACGAGCTTCAGTCCTCTGCTCCATTGGCGTAGTCGTCTCGGGGGGCGAACGAAGAGGGGGTGCTCGATGGTGGACCGTTGCTTGATGGCGCAGGCACAGCGTTCTCTGGAGATGCTGGCGCCGGCGTGCGTCGGACGGCGGTGAAGGGTGCCAGATCGTCGGGTGAAGGGGTGTGGTCCGTTGCAGGCACTGTGGCAGGACGGATCAGACGAGCTGGGATCCACAGGGGCTGCGGCTCAGAATCTGGAAAGACACAAGCAAAACCTCGCCCTTGGGCAAGGAGGGGGGCTGGTCGTTGCCAGCGGTTAGTTTGGGGGTCTTTCCAATGGACAAGAGGGGCTTGGGTGGGACGCCACATGGGGCCCCAATGCTTGTGGGTGGGAGAAAGGCCTTTCTTGTCAAATGTGAGCAAGTTTAAGTGAATTAAGCAGTTGGTAACAACGTCTCCTGGCGGCTTTAGAGGAGCTTCGTTTTGCTGTTTGTGAATAAGGAGCTTGAGCTGTTGGTTAATGCGCTCGACGATGCCTTGTCCTTGTGGGTTGTAGGGAACCCCGAAATGATGTGTGATCTTGTACATTTGTAGGAAGGCAGCAAAGGCGGAGCTCCGATAAGCGGGGCCATTGTCTGTTTTGAGGTCCCATGGAACGCCCATAAAAAGGATGGCTTGGCGTAGCGCACAGATGGCGTGTTTGGCTGTTTCTCCTGGAAGGGGCAGGGCGTAGCACATGTGCGAGAAGGTGTTGACGGCAACATGCAGGAACTTGAGTCTTCCAAAAGAGTTGACATGAGTAACGTCCATTTGCCATCGGGAGTTTGGGCGAAGACCTCGCAGGTTGACGCCCTGTGGCTGTAATGGGCCGAGGGGTAAGAGAGGCGCGCAGGTGCGGCAAGAGCGCACGAGGTGCTTACAGGTTTCCATGGACAGATTGGGAAAGAGCTTATGAATTGAGCACGCTGAGAAGTGGAACTGCGCGTGCAGTAGCTTGGCCTGGTTGACAACGTCCCCAAGATAAAGCGGCCAGGGCACGCTGTGGTTGGCAAGTGCGGTGTGCCATGGTTGGCATGTGCAGGGCATGCTGTGGCAGGCGAGCGCAGCGTGCTGTGCTGGTGACGCCTGAGCTGGTGATGGCTGGACAGCGCGGTCGGCGGCTTGATTTCCAGCGGTTAGCGGGCCAGGGAGGCCGCTGTGACTTCTGATGTGAGTGATGAACCAAGGGTGGTCTCTGGCTTCTAATTGGTGCTGGAGGAACTGAAGCACCCTATCGATGGCTGTATCCGTAGGGAAGAAGGTGGCAAGAGGCAAGGCATGGCACACCTGCAGGGTGTATAAACTGTCTGTGAAGATATTGAGCGGCTGGTTGGGGCAGGTGTGCAGAGCAACAGCGACTGCGAGCAGTTCTCCGACTTGGACAGAGAACGCTTTCGAAAACACAAGGGTTCGTGGCGTTGGGGAACTAGGTGAATAGATGACCGCAGCATAGGAGGTCTTTGAGGCATCTGTAAAGGCCGTTACTGCGTGTGGAAGAGGTTTCCTGGCCGGCAATGGATGGAACGGAGTGGAGAATGCGAGTTGCGAGAGGCCTTGGAGAAGTCGGTGATGAGGATAGTGGTTGTCGAAAGAGCCTCTGAAAGTTTCAGCGAGCACTTGCATGTCCACGTCGTGGATGAGCAGGTTGGTAGTAGCCTTGGTGTCAAAGGGCCAGACGATTGTGGAAGGAGGAACTCCGTAGGTATGCACACATAGCCCCACAAGGTCGGAGGCGAGGGCGATCCATGCCCTTGTGAAGGGGCAGATTTTTGGGAGCTTACTCTTGGAAGTGTGTAGCCAGAGCAGTGGCCCGTCTTGCCAGAGGAGTCCAGTGGGCGTTACTGGCGTGGGAAGAACCAATGCGAGGATTGGCAGTCCTGGGGCGTAGCGCTCGAGGCGGCAGGCCTGAAGGGCCTCGTTGACATCCTGCACAGCCGCTCGGGCTGCTGGAGTGATGACGATGGGGCGGGTGACTGCATCGGCTGGAAGATCCTTAGTCTGCAGGAGCTCGAAAAGAGGCTGAAGTTGAGCCGTGGTGATGGGGAGCGCTGACCGAAGCCAATTGATTTGGCCGCAGAGCTGCTGTAGCTCCGTTAGAGACATCTTGGGCGACACCTGTAGCTTTGGTGCTACTGGCTTAACATGGTGGTGAAAGTGAAACCCCAAAAATTGAAAGGGGGATTGAAGGCGAATCTTGTCAGGCTGAACAGTAAGTCTGATCTGTGAGAGATTGTGGAGAAGCTCCGAGACGAGAGTTTCCAGCTCACGAGGATCCTTAGCGGCAATGAGCAGATCGTCCATGTAGTGGATGATGTGGGCGCGCCTGTGGGCCTTCTTGCGGAGTGGATCGAGTGCGCGATCGACAAAGAGTTGGCAGATGGCCGGGCTGTTGCGCATTCCTTGAGGGAGGACTCTCCATTGGTAACGCTGAGCTGCACCTCGATGGTTTGTTTGAGGCACCGTGAAGGCGAACCTTGGGCAGTCTCGTGGATGGAGAGGAATGGAGAAGCAGTCCTTGATGTCGATGATGGCCGCGTGCATGTGCTGAGGGACAGCGGTGGGGTGCGGGCACCCTGGCTGCAGTGATCCCATTGGCTTGATGTGCTTGTTGACCTCACGTAGGTCATGGAGAAGGTGATATTTGCCACTGCTTTTCTTGGTAATAACAAAGACAGGTGAATTGTAGGGACTAGTGGAAGGTTCAATGTGTCCTGCCCGTAACTGCTCTTCGACGAGAGCGGAGAGGGCTTGCAGTTTGTAAGATGGCAAGGGCCACTGCTCGACCCAGATGGGCTCCTCTGTGTCCCATTCCAGAGGGATAGGGTCAGGTGTTGCGATGGGAGCAGTGGCCCCCGCTGGGGGGGGGGGCAGGCTGAGCGAGAGGGCCTCAGTAGTGAGGATGGCTCCCATTTGGCTGAGGATATCTCTTCCCCAGAGAATACCACCAACGGTGGAGAGGATGAGGGGGCAGAAGCGACCGTGTCGGCCCTCCCTGTCCTCCCATTTGATGGGCGTGGCACATCTCCATGACTCGGCGGAGCCTGTGGCCCCAATTACCTGAGGCCCCTGCTCAAGAGCCCAGTGGTTAAAGGCGGCGATTTCAAACGGGATGCAGGAGACTTCTGCACCGGAGTCGAGCAGTGCCTCTAACCATTGCCCTTCGATTTTGAGCTCCATGACAGGCTTGGAGGAGCTTCTGATGGGAACCGTCCACATCAAGGCTTGGGGGCTCTCTGGTGGGTGGCCTCTTGGGGGCGGGGCTGAGGCTTGCCCCGCTGGGAGTTTAAAGGTTGGCGAGGGCTTTGAGCGGAGTGGCAGTCGCGGGCCCAATGATCTCCTTTTCTGCATCGAGGGCATGGGGTGGAAGGCCCTCTCGGGCGGGATGGAGGGCGGCTGCCAGATGCTGGGAGGGGTGGTCTCCCGGTCTGCGATTGTGGGCAGTCTCGGGCGAAGTGGCCCGTCTCACCGCATCTGAAGCATCCGGAAGAAACGGCTAGGGCCGTGGCGATGGCTTTGGCGAGGCTAGTGGCCTGCGGGTCAAGGTTGCGGCAAGCCAAGACCCAGTCATGGACGCCCTTATCCCGCATGGTGAGGATAATCTGCCGGCAAGCATCGAGGCATCCTTCAACGATGAGATCTTTGGCGAGAGCGACCTGGGCCTCCTCTCCGCGGACCTTACGCTGGCAGGCCTCGAGGACGCGGGCGACAAAGGTAGCGAAATCTTCGTCTTTGCCCTGGGTCATCTGGGCAAGCTTTTGAGGTCTCGTGGCGGAGACATTGCGGAAGGATCACAGGGCTAGTTCTCTAAGCCGGAGCCAAAAACCGGGGGGCGCATTGCGGTACTGCACAGGATCGGTGAAAGTACCGATGCCTGTGTACGCCTCTGGGGGGTCCTGGATACCGCGCTGGCATTCTCGGCGATGCGCCTCTCAGCCTTTGCCTGGAAGTGGCATCTCCATTCCACGAACTGTCCTGGGGCCAGAATGGCCCGGGCGAGTGAAATCCAATCATAGGGGAGAACAAGTTGTGCCCCAAGTTCCTCGAGCAGCTGTTGGGCGTACGGACTTCCGATGCCATCCTCCTTAACTGCACGTCTAAGGTTTTTAATTTCATCAGTGGTGAAAGGGAGCCATTGCTGGGGGCGCGCTTGAGAGGGCGCTGGGTTTAAAGGGAAGAGGTGAGGGGTGGCCCCTGTCATGGGTGGGCCGGAGTGGCCCAGCCATGTGTCTGAACTGGTCCAAGGCCTGGACGCTGGTGCCGGCGGAGCGGCCAATGGAGGAGGATGGGCGGCCATGTTGTCTGAGAGGGGGGACAAGATGGACGCAGAGGAGTTTCCGGTTGCAAACAAGATGGCGGGGGCTCTCCTTCCGCCCTGCGCCAAGATGGCGGAGGCTCTCCTTCCGGTTTGCGCCAAGATGGCGGACGCTCTCCTTCCGGTCTGCGCCAAGATGGCAGAGTGACCGGAAGAGGCGGGTAAAGAGAGGCGGGATTTCCGCCTGAGGGCCCATACTTCCTCCCCTCAGGCGAAGAAGAAGGAGGAAGTGTGCCATCTTGGTGGCCAGGCGGGAACTTCCCCTTTTCAAGCGAAGAAGAAGGAGGAAGTTCGCCATCTTGGCGACTAGGCAGAAACCTCCCCCTTTCAGGTGGAGAGGAAAGAGGAAGTTCGCCATCCTGATAATGGTCGTCCAGAAGAGGATGGAGCTCAAGGTCGGCATTGAGCTGACTAGATAAGGACTCAGTATCTGAGTCGGGAGTGTCCCCCGTATCAGGGTCGCAGTCGAGCGGCCGCGCAGCAGCCCCAGCGGAAACCTGGTAAGCGTCTTTCAGGGCAGGCGCGCCAAGGAGGCAGGCGCGGATGGCCACAAGCGTGGGCAGGAGGCCAGGGGGAAACGACCTGCCATCATGCTCCATAGAGGAGGTGACACGGTCAATGAGACGCGAGTAAGTGTCTGGGCTCCAAAGGTGGCAGGTGGCCAGCCACGGATTGAAAGGCAGGAGGAGATCCCAGTACTTTTGCAGGTGGCAGAGGGAAACCCTAACGCCATTAGTGTCTAGGAGGCCAGCAAGCGCTCTGACTTGCGGCGCTTGGCGGGAAGATAGACGCCTGCCCATTTTTCTGCTGGGGGCCGATAACAGGGGTCCTTACCTTGAGAGCGCGGCGAAGGGGTGGGAGCGAAGTCCCACGGGGGTGAGGCAGCGGTCACGTCGGACCGGCCCCGGTCCCTGTTCGGGCGCCAGTTGCGGCTGGGGCGGCTTGCACCCTGACGCTGACGGGGGGGTTTGGAGGGGTCAGCTGGCCGCAAAGGCGTCTGAGGCTGCGGCAGACAGCCTCAGAGGGGCTCTCAGGTGTGGAGGACGCACGGCAAGGGGAGGAAGAAAGCCGCGGAGACCAGGTCTGTACGCAAGTCCGTTTTATTAAGGAAGTGCAGTGGGTTATATAGAGAATGAGGAGGGCGGGGTAGAGCAGGAGGAATGAGGGCTACGGGGCGGCTGGGGATTGGCAGAAACTTGTGGGCGGACTTGTGGTTTTGTGCTGTTAGCTGTTGCTAGGGAAGTGGGCAGATTTCAGGTTATGGTGCAACAGTCCAGAGGGACTAGAATCAAGTGAGTGAGTTTTATACTAATAAGAAGCCACAAAGATTTTAAATAGAGGAATGGCATGATTGAATTGTAGCTCTGAGACTGAGTCATAGCTGGCAAAAGTGAAGGCAGAGATAGGCTTTTGTAATAGCATAGTTAAATGTAGAAATTAAGCATGAAAGAATATTTTAGTTAATATGTAATTGATCTTATTGTAGAAAATTAATTTGTAAGTATACAAAGAAAATTTAAAGATTTTGCAAAACAGTTATAAATGTCTATTTTTCAAAATAAAACTAAGACATGAGAAACATCTAACTGGTATACATATTTTCTGTGTATACAAGATAGAAAACTAATAGGTTTTCTTTTAATTTTAAAGAAAACATGAAAGGTTCTGATAGCACAGTTAGGGCCTTAAACAACATATGAGTGATGAAAAGAAAATTCACCTAGTTAATGAATTCTGTAGCTTCTTTTAAACTCATTCAGTTTTAGCAGAAAATTAACACAGCATAATGATCAGAATTTTAAATCAGTAGTTGACAGGGAGATCATTTTTAATTGTTACCTTTAACATGCTTTCCACAAACATTTACTAAAAATGAAAACATAACAATGGAGCAATAAAAATCTTACATTGCTAAAGCAGAACAGATTAAATAAACCTGGCATTAGACAACTGGAATTGTACCACATTTTAAATTCTCACTTAGTAGCCAGATAAATAATTGTAACAGTTCTATCATTTTCTTTTCTTTTTCATTAGGGTAACATATATACAACATAAAATTTCCCATTTTAACTATTTCCAGGCATATAATCCAGTGGCATTAATTATATTCACAGTGTTGTGCTACCCTCCCCATTTTCCGTTACCAAAACTTTTCCATCACCCCAAACATAAACCCTATACTCATACATTCACTCCCCATTTCCCACCCCTGTAACCTGTAATTTCTGTCTGTAAAAAATTGAATATTTTTGTTACTGCATGTAATGGAATTATACAATATCTATCCTATGTATCTGGTTTATTTCACTGAAGATATTTTCAGCATATATACCACATTTGTTTATGCGTTCATTTTTTGATTGATACCTGAGCTGCTTCCATCTTTTGACAGTTGTGAATAATGCTGCTGTGTACATTGGTGTACACAATTGAGTCCCTGCTTTCAATTCTTGAAGGTGTATACCTAAAAGTGGGATTGTCAGGTCATATGACAATGCTATTATTTAACTTTCTGAGGAACCGCCAAAGTTTTCCACAGCAGCTGCACAATTTTAGATTCCTACCAAGAATGTATGAGTCTTCCTACTTCTCTGCATCCTTGCCAACTGTTGTTTTTTTCCTGGGTTTTTGTTTGTTTCTAATAACAGCTCTCCTAGTGGTTGTAAAGTGGTATCTCGTGATTTTGATTTGCATTTCCCTAATGGCTAATGATGTTGATCATCTTCTTATGCTTACTGGTGATTTTGCTATATCTTCTTTGGAGAAATGTCTAATTAAGTCTGGCCAATTTTTAAAATTGCATTATTTGTCTTTTTGTGGTTGAGTTTGTAACCAATCATAAATTAACAAATATGTTTTAGCCCACTAAATTGTATTTTAGGCACTTACTAACACTTTGATAAATTGCAGTATAGCCTTGATAAATGTTAAACTCTTCAAATAGCCAGAAGCAAGTATCTGTAATTGTTAAAACTCCCTGAACAGTAACCCAGGTACCTTGTTTCTTTGATGCTATGTTTTGTAAACTAAATAATCTTTACCTTGTAACAGAACAGTAACAAAACAATTTGAAACTAACTTCACTTCTATCCTCTTACCTCGTTTTGCAACCATGAAGTCTGACACTCCTGTACATAACCCTCAGTGTTATTAATGAAATAACATGAGTCTGCCCAGAATGACCAAGCCAATTCTAATCATTTAGCCCGCTGATATATGTAATTGCCTAAACCTGAAACTTCAAGTGAGCTGAGCATGTAATCAATCTGCACATACTAAAAGATTAGACTACCTCCAATCCCATCATCTCAAAACGTCATTTTCTAGTCATGCAACATACGTGATTCAACATGATGCCCATATGCCATGTTTCCCATTATCACACTGTTATCTTGCCCTCAGCCATCACAAACCCTATCTCCATTTTTGTTCAATCCCATAAAAGCCCTAAGCACTTCCAACTCAGGGAAACAGATTTCAGGACTGTCCTCCTGTCTTCCGATGGTAGCCTTTGCTGAATAAACTTTTTCTTTTCTCAAAATCCTGATGTCACTTTCATTGACTATCTGGTACTCATTGGGCAAGGACTCACTTCTGAGCTCCAACAAGTTATAGCAATTCTTTATATATTCTGGATATTATCCTTTCATATATATATATATAGTTTCCAAATATTTTCTCCCATTCTGTAAATTGTCCCTTCAGTCTCATGATAATGCCTTTTGATGCAGGAAGTTTTTTTTTTTTCCGTTTTGATGAAGTCTATTTTTTTTCTTTTGTTGCTCATGGTTTTGATGTAAAGTCTAAGAATCCATTCCTTAATACAAGGTCCTGATGATATTTCCCTGTTTTCTTCTAAGAGATTTATAATTTTAGTTTATATTTAGGTCATTGATTTGTGTAGTTAATTTCTTATTATATGATGTGTGATATGGTCCACTTTCATTCTTTTGCATGTGGATATCCAGTTTTTCCTGCACCATTTGTTAAAGAGACCCTTCTTTCTCATTGGGTGAGCTGGCACCCATGCCAAAATTCAATTGACCATAGATGTGTGTAAAACTAATCATTTTAATAGAAAGTTAATGTTTTAATATATATTGAAAACAGGTCATTCTCTTTTAGTTTTCTTTCATTCCCTTCCCCATAGTCAGAGTTTGTATCTAGTTATTTTTTGGAGGTTATGAGGAGAGAAAAGGCTCATTCATTGTATTCTTTCCAACTCTCTTTCCTTTTTTAAATAAACTTAAAAGGTATGAATCTTCTGTCTTTGCCCTATGTACCTCCACTGAGTATCACCCACACATACCATTTACACCTACCGTTCTCAGCCCTCTGCCTCTCCACCACCAGCATCACGTACACAACTTAGGGCATCATTAGATTCTTGTCTTGTAGTCTTGAAAGATAGTGGCATTAAAAGGAAATAAAAGAGAACACATTAGCTGATATGACCTATGGCTCCACACATCTGTATATGACTAAGCCACAGTGAAGGACAGTTAATTATAAAGTATTTTAAGAGCTCAGCCTGAGTTCAAATCATCATTGTAGCTAAAAAGTGAGTCCTTGCCTGGTGCATAACAGAGTCAATTAAGTGATATCAGGATTTTGAGAAAAGAAAGTTTATTCAGCAAAGGCTATTCTTGGAAGACAGGTGGGAAGTCCTGAAATCTCTCCCTGAGATTTTTTGAGGTTTTTATGGGATTGAACAAAGAGGGAGGTGAGGTTGTGATGGTTGAGGGAAAGATAACAGTGTGATACTGGAGAAGATGGCATATGGGCATCATGCTGACTCTTATGTTGCATGACTAGAAAGTGACATTTTGAGTATGATGAGTGCATAGTTTAAGATGACAGGCTTAGAGATAGTCTAATCTCTGAGTATGTGCAGATTGATTGCATGCTTGGTTCACTTGAAGTTTAAGGTTTAAGGCTATTGTGCACATCAGGCAGGTTAACTGATTATAATTGGTTTGGTCAGTTCTGGACTGACACGTGTTACTTCGTTAGTAAACACTGAGGGCTACATGTGGGTGTATCAGACTTCAGGGTTGCAAAGTAAGATAAGGGATACGAGCAGAACCACTGACAAGTTGGTTTGTTACTATTCAGTTACAAGGTAAAGATTATGCAGTTTAAAAAACAGCATCAGCATCAAGGAAACAAGGCATCTGGGTATAGTTCAATGAGTCACAACAGTTAAATATTTGCTTCTGGCTATTTTTAGAACTTACTATACGTGAAGGATATATTACAGTATATCATAGGGTTAATACATGCCTAAAATACGATTTAGTGGGCTAAAACATTAATTTATGATCAGTTACAATTCTGCCTTTACTGCTTACCAGCTGTATGGAATTCAAAAAGTACTTAATTTCTCTGTCTCAGTTTCCTCATTTGCAGTCTGTTGACTGACAAATCTCCAAAAATAACAACAAAATAAAACCTGTTGATAAAGCAAACTTGGGGGAAAAAACAAGATTAATATATAAAAAACTATCTCTGAGCCTGGATCACAAATCAGGTGCTACAACTCCTGCTTCCTTCCCTGGTAACCAACTCTAACCAAATAATTTTTGCAAGGTGTGGGGATTTACCCAGAGGAAGGGGGAGAAGACCCTTAGACAGAATTGTGAACTGGACTCTTTGAGTTAATTATCCTGAACTAACTAGCCAGTCATAGAAGTGGGATGAATATTCTGAAAGCATCTGGAAAATGGTGACCGAGGGGGAAGATGAGCAGATAGCATGAATAGGCAATACATAAGAAAAGTACAAAAGCCCAAGAAGTACATGAACATTTATGCTCAACCTCATAAATTAGCAAAGTAATGCAAAACGACCCCTCTCACAATTAGATTTTTAAAAATTCTTATTCAAAGATGGCTAAGTTGGGAGTAACATTTTAATATACTGCTGGCAGAAGAAGAAGTAAATACAACTTTCCTAGGGAACAAATAGGCAATAAGGGAAGCGGATGTGGCTCAACTGCTAGAGCATCCACCTACCATGTGGGAGGTCCAGGGTTCAATACCCAGGGCCTCCTGGCCCATGTGGTGAGCTGGCCCACATGCAGCACTACCATGCACAAGGAGTGCTGTGCCACACAAGTGTCCCCTGCGTGAGGGTGCCCCACATGCAAGGCATGTACCCCGCAAGGAGATCCGCCCTGCATGAAAAGCACAGCCAGCCACCCAGGAGTGGCGCCACATGCACAGAGGGCTGACACAGCAGGATGATGCAATAAAAAAAAGGGACACAGATTCCGGTGCCACCTGATGGGAATGCAGGCGGACACAGGAGTACGCAGCAGGTCAATGCAGGGGATGGACAGCAGGGAGGGCGGGGGTGTGGAGGGGAGAGAAATACATAAAAAATTAAAAAAAAAAAAAATTCCAACAGCAGAAATGGAAACCAACCATAAAAAAAAAAAAGGCAGTAAGAATATAAAGCCTTAAAAACATGCATAAGAGGAATATCCAAGATGGTGGACTACAGAGCAGCAGGTTGCATTTGTTCTCTAGAAGCAGTAGAAAGACAAGCAGGCCTACCAGGCCCCAGGAGAGCAGTGGGTCAATGGTGAAGATCATGGGAGGCCAGAGAGGAGGGGCCCAGCTAGGTGATGGGGGAACAGCAGGGCCACAGGGTAATCAGTGTGGGAAGCTGGTGAAAGGGGCCCAGCTGCAAATGAGGAGGGGCGGGCCCATGGGGCAATCTGGATGGCCAGCGAGGAGAGGCCTAACCAGAAGCCAGTGGCCTGAGGGAGGCCCTGGTTTTGTTTTTTCCCATTTTTTTTTCCATTCTCCTTTCCTTTTTGCTTTTTCTTTTTTTCCTCCTCTTTTTCCTTTTTTCTCTTCCATTTTTTTATTTTCCTTTTTTTTGTTTTCTCTTTTTTCAGTTAAACATGAAAGTTACCAAAAAATAAATACACCAAAATAAATAGATGCTTAGACAGCAGAAAAAGTTAAAAGCCATACTAGACTGGAAGATACGACCCAGTCAAACCAGCAACCTAAAAAGCCAGGAGAGATGCAGAATTTGGAACAACTAATCAAAAATGTCCACACAAATCTCCTAAATCAATTCAGGGAGATGCAGGATGAGATAAAAGATATTAATAAGACCCTGGGTAAGCATACAGAAGAAACTGTAAACGTACATAAAAAAATAACATGGTAATGAAGGGACCAATAGAAGAAATTAAAAATAACTAGAATTACACAGCAGCAGATTTGAAAAGGCAGAGAAATTAATGAATTTGAAGAAAGAAAATATGAGATTGCGTATACAGAAACACATAGAGAAAAAAAATAGAATTAAGCAGGAATTCAGGGAATTGAATGGCAGCAAGGAATGCACAAACATATGCATTATGGATGTCCCTGAAGGAGAAAGAAGGGAAAAGGGGCAGAAGGAGTATTTGAGGAAATAATGACCAAAAATTTCCCAACTCTTAATGAGGGACATTTTGATGTACATGTCCAAGAAGCACAGCATTGTCTAGACAGAATAAACCCTAACAGATCTACTCCAAGATACATACCAATTAGACTGCCAAATGCCAAAGATAGAGAATAATAAAAGTAGCAAGAGAAAAGACATCCATCATAAACAAGGGATGCTTGATAAGATAAACTGCTGATTTCTCATCTGGAACCATGGGGACAAAAAGGCAGTGGTATGGCATATTTAAGGTACTGAAGGAGAAAAACTGCCAGCCAAGAATTCTGTATCCAGAATAATTGTCCTTCAAAAATGAGGGAGAGATTAAAATATTCACAGATAAACACAAATTGAGGAATTTGTCAACAAGAGTACTGCCCTTCAAGAAATACTAAAGGGAGTTCTGCAGGGTGAAAGGAAAAGACAGGAAAGAGAAGTTGGAGGAGAGCTTAGGAAGGAAAATTAATAGTAAGGGTAAAAAGAGAAACAAAAATAAGATATGACATATAAAAGCCTAGACATAAAATGGTTGAAGTAAGTACTGCCTTTACATTAATAGCATTGAATGTTAATGGATTAAACTCCACAATTAAGAGACACAGATTGGCAGAATGAATTTTTTAAAATATGATCCTTCTATAGGCTATCTACAAGAGACTCACCTTAGACCCAAGGACACAAATAGTTGAAAGGTTGGAAGATTATTTTGCATGGCAACAGTAACCAAATAAGAGCTGGGGTAGCTATACTAATATCAGAAAATTGACTTTAAATGCAGCTTGGTCCAGTGGTTAGGGCGTCTGTCTACCACATGGGAGGTCCGTGGTTCAAACCCTGGGCCTCCTTGACCCGTGTGCAGCTGGCCCACGCGCAGTGCTGATGCACGCAAGGAGCACCCTGCCACACAGGGGTGTCCCCGCATAGGGGAGCCCCATGCACAAGGAGTGTGCCCCAAAAGGAGAGCCACCCAGTGTGAAAGAAAGTGCAGCCTGCCCAAGAATGGCGCCGCACACACGGAGAGCTGACACAACAAAAAGAAACACAGATTCCCATGCCACTGACAACAACAGAAGCAGACAAAGAAGATGCAGCAAATAGACACAGAGAACACACAACCGGGGTGGGGAGAGAGGGGAGAGAAATAAATAAATCTTTAAAAAAAAAAAAAGCAAAACATTTGTAAAAGACAAAGAAACACACTCTATATTAATAAAAGGGGCACTTTACCAGGAAGAAATAATCATAAATATTTATGCACCTAACCCAAGTGTCCCATATTAGTCAAACACTTGTGAAACCGAGGAGACAAATAGTCGCCTCTATAATAATAGTGGAGAACTTCAATACACCACTCTCAGCAATAGGCAGAACATCTAGATGGAGGACCAATAAAGAAACAAATTGTAATACATTAAAAGAACTAGACTTAAAGGCATGTACAGTACATCTCACCCCAAAACAGCAGAATATACATTCTTCTCAAGTGCTCATAGATCATTCTCCAGGATAGGCCACATGTGAGGTCATAGAACAAGTCAATGAATTTAGAGAGATTGAAATAGTACAAATAACTTTCTCTGACCATAATGGAATGAAGCTGGAAATTAACAATGGGTAGAGAAGTGAAACTCTCACAAATATATGGAAGTTAAACAACACACTCTTAAACAATAAGTGAATCAAGGAAGAAATTGCAAGAGAAATTAGTAAATATCTTGAGGCAAATGAAAATTAGAACACGGCATATCAAAACTTATGGGATGCAATGCTGAGAGGGAAATTGATAGCCCTAAATGCCTACATTTAAAAAGAAGAAAGCTAAGATCAAAGATCTAACTGCACATCTAGAGGAACTAGTAAAAGAACAGCAAATTATTCCGAAACAAGTAGAAGGAAAGAATTAACAAATATTGGAGCAGAATAAAATTAAGGGAAAAAACAACAATAGAATTCAAAAGACCAGAAGCTGGTTTTTAGGAAGATTAGTAAAACTGGCAAACCCTTACCTAGTGTATTGGTCAGCCAAAGGGGTGCTGATGCAAAATACCAGAAATTGGTCGGTTTTTATAAAGGGTTTATATTTAGGGTAGGAGCTTACAGATACCAGGCCATAAACCAGAAGTTACTTCCCTCACCAAAGTCTATTTGCATGTGTTGGAGCAAGATGACTGCTGATGTCTGCAAGGGTTCAGGCTTTCTGGGTTCCTCCCTTCCTCTGGCTTTTTTTTCCTGGGCTCAGGGTTACTCTCTTCCTGGAGCTTGCTTCTGTTTCCTCTGTGAGCTTACTTCCTGAGGCTCCAGTTTAAGGCTTCAGTGTCAAACTCCACCATCAAAACTCCAACATCAAAAACCCTTAACTCTGTCCTTTGCCATGCCTTTTATCTGTGAGTCCCCACCCTTTGGTGGGTGGGGACTCAAGGCCCTACTGGCACAAGAGGTTTACATAATTACTTAATCAAGTAAACCTATGAATCCAATATAATCTTAATATGTCCAGAGGAAAAGATCAGTTTACAAACATATCCAATATTTCTTTTTGGAATTAATCAATAGTATCAACTGCTACACTCCACCCTGAATTCCAAAAAAGATATTACAAAAAAAAAAAAAAAAAAAAAAAACCTAAATCAGTTACAAGGCAAGTACTAAATCATATCACAATTTGGATAAACATTTTCATTACAATAAGGAGAAATTGGGAGGGAAAGGTGAGTCACAGTTTCTCTATAGTTCACTAGACCTGAAGGGAATCCTCTGCTTGATTTCAAAGTCTGAGAGTCATTCTTAAGAAGATGTTTTTTTCTCCTTGGGGCCTTATGGGAACCCACCCTTTCCACAGGCTTGCCCAGCAGCCATTTTCTTGGCTCCACCCTCATCAAGCATCCGGGTGTCGACCAAGCTCCAGACCTCTCCCTCCAAGAGTTTTGGGGTGATTGCCTTACCTTACCCAATCTTTGGGTTAGAGTCTTAACCTCCATCATACAGTGATGTGAAGACAACATACCCCCTAACCTTTGGCATACAAACTCAACCTTCTCAGAGCAATGAGTTGACCACCTGGCCTTCCCTAACCTTTGACATACAGGCTCAACCCTCTCAGAGCAACAAGTTGACCACCTGGCCTTCCCTAACCTTTAGGGGACAGGTCCACCCCTCTCAGACCTGTGGGGTGCTGACCTTAACCACCCTAATCCTTGGGGAATAGTACTCTACCCTCTCTGTACCCTTGGGCAGCAAAACTCTCCCAGAACATCTGACAGGAACATCCACCCTCTTCAACTGCTGGGGCAAACTCACCCTCTCTATACATATGGATGGGGTTCCTCTCTTTGCCCAAGGTGAAGTCTTAATTCCAGATCTCAGCTTCCATGGTTTTCCTCTTCAACCAGTTTCTCCTTCAATATCTCCTTTCCACTCTCCTTTTAGTCCAAGCTAACAGTGGTTTTGTTCAGACAGCTCTCTCAAAAACCTTGTTGGTTTAGCATGCAAGAAGCAGGGGTCCAGGCCATCAGACAGTAAGCCTTTCCACCAAGTCTTTCCAAGATAACTGCATCTAGTTAAGTCCTCCAATGGGGCACTTTCATCTGGGAGCTTGACTTCCAGAGACTTGGAATTTCCAGAATCAGTTTCTGTTTTCTTTGTACCTGACAGTTCAGTCCTCAGCATATCTCTCTCATCTAGCATTTTGCTATAAGCTGCGAGCAGAAGCCAAGCCTCATTCTCCGGGTTTACTTTGGAAATTTCTTCAACTAAATGCCCAGGTTTGCCGTTTTCAAATTCTGCCTTCCATAAAACACCAGGAGTTAATCTTGCTAAGTTCTCACAACTTTAAAACATGGATCGCCTTTCCTCCAGTTTCCAATAATAGTTTCATCAATTACTTCTAAGGCATCATAAAAAGTCTCTTTTGCATCCATATTGCTATCAACAGTCTCTTCAAAGAACTAGGCCTTTTCCATCAAGCATCTCACAATTCCTCCAAAGAATACCCCTTACCCATTTATAAAACCATTCCAGCATTTCGGTAATTGCAAAAGCACTTCCTCACTCCTCAGTACCAAATTCTGTATTAGTCAGCCAAAGGGGTGCTGATGCAAAATACCAGAAAGTGGCTGGTTTTTATGAAAGGGTATTTATTTGCAGTAGGAGCTTACAGATACTAGGCCATAAAGCATAAATTACTTCCCTCACCAAAGTCTATTTTCACGTGTTGGTGCAAGATGGCTGCCAACATCTGTGAGGGTTCAGGCTTTCTGGGTTTCTCTCTTCGCAGGGCTTGCTTCTTTCCAGATTTAGGGTTCCTCTCTTCCCGGGGCTCCAGCTTAAGGCTTCAGCATCAAACTCAAACATCAAAAATCCTTAACTTTATCCTTTGTCATGCCTTTTATCTATGAGTCCCTACTTTTTGGTGGATGGGGACTCAACACCCTACTGGCACAAGAGGTTTACATAATTACTTAAGTAATCCTATGAATCCAGTATAATCTAATATGCCCAGAGGAAAAGAACAGTTCACAAACTTAATCCAATATTTCTTTTTGGAATTCATCATTAGTATCAAACTGCTACACAACCCAAGTATCTCTCAACCAATAAATGGATAAACAAAATGTGGTATATACATACAGTAGAATATTATTCAGCCATTAAAAAAAAAATGATGTTCTATACATGCGACAACATGTGTGAAGCTTGAAGACACCATGTTGAGTGAAATAAGGCAGACAGAAAAGGACAAACATTGTATGATCTCACTGATATTAAATAACTAGAATAAGCAAAGTCATAGAGCTAGAATATAGGTTATCAGGGGATGGATTAGGGATAGGAAGTAGGAAGTTAAGGCTTAAAATACACAAAGTTCCTATTGGAAGCGATGGAAATATTTTGGTATTGGGTGGTGGTGATGTTGGCACAGCATTGTGAACATAACTAATAGCACTGAAATATGTATCTGGATGTGATAAAAGGGGAAATGTTTGTTTGTATATATGGTAACAATACAAGTTTTTAAAAGAATCTATTGAACTGCACAACACAAACAATGAACCTTAAATTAAACCATGGACTATAGTTAATAGTATAATTATAAAAAAGTGTTTTTCTCAGTTGTAACAAATGCACCACACCAATGTACGATGTTAATAACACAGTGTTAAATGGGAATCTGTTTCTCAGGCATGATTGCTATGTAAACCCACAACTTCTCAAATAAAAAGAAAAAAACAAAAAAAGCCCACCTATAAGCTCCTTACAAGACACTTACTTTGCATATAAAGACACAATCAGATTAAAAGTAAAAAGATGGAAAAAGACCGTGCTAACTCAAAACAAAGAAAGCTGGGGTAGCCATATTAATAGCAGACAAAGTAAATATCAAAACAAAGAATATTACTGAGATAAGGAGGGTCATTTCAAAATTATAAAGTGATCAAATATTTATGCCCTTAATAACAGAGCCTCAAATTACATAAAACAAAACTTATAGACCTTCAAAGAGAAATCAGTAAATCCACAATGATAGTCAATACCCTTCTCTCAAATTTTATGGGACAAATAACAAATCAATGGGATATTAAAGACTTGAAGCACATTATAAGCCCAATGTACTTAATCGACATATGGAACATTCTACCCCCTAACAGCAAAGCACACATTCTTTTCAAGTACATATAATACATTTACCAAGATAAACCATATTCTGGGCTCTAAACTAGGCTTGATATATATAAAAGGATTCAGGTCATACATAATATGTTCTCTGACCACAAGTGAGATCTCTTGCAATTTCCCTGATAGTTAATAAACTAACATGTTCTAAATAACCCATAGGTCAAAGAAGAAATCAAGAAGAATTAGAAGGAATCTTGAACTGAATGAAAAAGAAACAATCTATAAAATTTTGTGGGGTGCAGCTAAAGCATCCATGTAGGAAAAGAAGAAGCAATCTGTCATTGTATGCAGACAACATGACTGTCCATTAAAAAGAATTGTTGAATGGCTTAAAAAAGCTACTGCAACTAATAAGTTAATAAGTATAACCAGCAAAATTGCTGGATTTAAAAGAAGCATACAAAAATCAACTGCATTTCTATGTCCTAGAAATGAGTAATCAAATATTGAAATTAAAAGAACAATACCATTTCCAATAGCATAAAAATTATTAAATACTCAGGGATAAAATATATGTGAGAGCTGTATGTATACTTGAAATTATAAAATATTGTTGAGAAAAATTAAAGCTCTAAATAAATAGCTACACTGCATTCAGATGTGAGAGGACTCAATATTGTTAAGATGTCAATTCTCCAGAAATTTATCTATAGAGTCAATGAGATCCCAATTGAAATCCTAGAAAGTGACAGTGGATGTGGCTCAAGCAGTTGGGTGCCTGCCTCTCATATTGGAGGAACTGGGTTCAGTTCCCAGTGCCTCCTGAAAGAACAAAACAAACAATGGGCAAGACAGATGAGAAAACCAACTCAGGGAAGTTGATGTGGCTCAGTGGTTGAGCACCGGCTTCCCACATACGAGGTCCTGGGTTCATTCTCCAGCCACAAAAAAAAAAACCCTAGGAAGTATTTTGGTGCCGCAAAAAAAAAAAAAAAATCCTAGAAAGCTTTTAAAATTGAAATTCTAAAATTCATATGGAAATACAAAAGACCTACAAATGTCAAAACAATTTTGAAAAAAAATTAAGTTGGATAACTTACACTAACTAACTTCAAGGATTATTATAAAGCTATACTAATCAAGACAGTATGGTATTGGCACCAAGATAGACAAAAGGATTCATGAAAGAGGATAGAGTCCAGAAATAGACCCATATCTTACAGTCAACTGATCTTCAATAAAGGTGTAAAAGCTTGTCAGTAGAGAAAGGGTGGTGTTTTCAATAAATGGTGCTGGAATAACTTGACATACATAGGAAGAAAAAAGAATCATACCTCACACCATATTAAAAAAATTAAATGGATCATAGACATCAATGTAAAACAAAATTATAAAACTTCTATAAGAAAACATAAAAGAAAATCTTTGTCCTCCAGTTAGGCAAAAATTTCTTAGGTACAACCCTAAACACATGCTTTACACAAGAAAAAAATTAATAATTTGGGCATCATCCACATTAAAAGTTCTGCTCTTCAAAATACAGTGTTAATAAAGTATGTGTTCAGTAAAGGAATCGTATCCAGAATATTGAACAAGCAAACAAGCAGAATCTCTCAAAACTCAAGAAGAAGAAAAACCAATAAAACATGCAAAGCTTTGAATAGACACTCCAATAATGTATGAGTGACAAATAAATATACAAAGAATGCTCAACATCATTAGTCATCAGGGAAATCCAAACTAAATTCATAATGAGATACTACTATACTCCTACTAGAATGCTTAAAGTGAAAAGGACTGACCATGCCAAGTGTTGGCAAGAATGTGAAGGAACTGGAACTCACATGCACTACAAGTGGAAATGTAAAATGGTACAACCTCTTTGGAAAACAGGCTGGCATTTTCTTAAGAAGGTAAACATTTGCCTGCCATATAAATACTCCTAGGTATTGCACATGAATGGTCAGCTTTATTTGTAACAGCCAAAAACTTGAAACAGCCCAAATGTCTTTCATCAGGTGAGTGCATAAACAATTTAGCAATAAAAAAGAGTGAACTATTGCTACATGCAGCAACATGGATGAGTATCAAAATATTTGCTCTAAGTGAAAGAAGCAGGAGGAAAAAGAGACCATGTCGTGTGATTCCATTTAGATTAGTTAACCAAAGGGGTTGATGCAAAATACCAGAAAACTGTTGGCTTCCATAAAGGGTATTTATTTGGGTAAGAGCTTACAGATACCAGGCCATAAAGCACAAGTTACTTCCTTCACCAAAGTCTATTTTCACGTGTTAGAACAAGACGGCTGCTGACATCTGCAAGGGTTCAGGCTTCCTGGGTTCCCCCGACTCAGCTCCTGTGTTCTTCGCATGGTCAGCTGTACACTATCAGGTGAACAGCTCTGTTTCTCTCCCTGGGGTTTCTGCCATGTCTAAGGAACCATCTCTATTCCTCTGTGTTCTTCTCCTGGCTCAGGTCCTCTCTATCTACATGCTTACTTTCTGGGGCTTAAGACTTCAGCATCAAACTCCACCATCAAAACTCCAGCATCAGAAACCCTCAACTCTGTCCTATGCCATGCCTTTTCTCTGTGAGTCCCTACCCACCAAGGGGCGGGTACTCAACACCCTAATGACGTGGCCCAATCAAAGCCTTAATCATAACTCAATCATGCCCGGGTACAGACCAGATTACAAACATAATCCAATCTCTATTTTTGGAATTCATAACCATATCAAACTGCTACACCATTGATGTAAAATTCTCAAAAAAAAAACGAACCAAAAAATCACTAATGTACAGTTATAGAAAGCAGATGAGGGTGAGGGGACATATGATTACAAAGGGGCAGGAGGGAACTTTTGAAGATGGTGTGACTGTTCACTCTGTTCAGGGCAGTGGTGTTTTCACAGATTTATGCATATGAAAAAACTTATTAAATTGTACACTTTAAACATATGCAGTTTATTTTATGCCAGTTATACTTCAATAAAAAAATGCTTGAAAAAGAAAATATTTTGAGCTTTTTTCCAGTGACCCAGTCCCTGGGAAACCTAGAAGACCAGGCTCAGGGTAATACAGCTAAGAGTAAGCTCTAAAATATGCTGCAGAACAGGTCTAGCAGTTCCCATTTCAAAGTCTAGGTTGAGTGTTTCTGACTGCTGGAGCCCAGGACATGGGTTCAAGCCCTTGCTTTGGCAAGAGAAGATGGGAAAGCAAGCATTTGACATTTATCAGCTTCTATAGTACAAGGCAGGCTCTGCTTCAACTAACACTTGAGGGTAGATGAATAATGGTGTTCAGACACTGAAAACAGCAAAAAGACATGGATGATAGAAGTTCTAAGATCGAAATAGTCTAGAGTCTCTTGTGACTGCTACAGGGAAGAGGTGGAGGTAGCTTTGAAGGATGGTGGACTATAAGGAGGGAACGTAAACAGTCCTGGCATTGCCTGAGCAGTGCTGTGTCCAGCTGTGTCCAGGTTGGAATTTGAGAGGGGTAGCAGAGTTACTGGCCTGAGTCGAGCCCAGAGCTTCTGTAGAATGAGCAGTCATAACAGGAAGCTAGATCAGACAGATGGAATTAGGCCAGTTTTCAAAGAATCTTGGAAGCCAAGAAGGGAAATTGGGCTTTATGATATGGGTAATATGAAGATTTAGAAGTTTTTGAGCAGTGGAGGGATACTGTGTCTTAGTGTCTAAGGGTGATTCATGCATTCATTCATTAAATCTTTGTTGTGCAAAGTAGTCAGGATAAAAAAATGAACAAGAAAGGTACAGTCCCTGCCCTCAGGAAACTTCCAGTCTAGCAGGAAAGACAAACAACTAATAAGCAAATACAATATAGCATGGGAGAAAGAATAAGGAAGCACTGGGGTTATTGGAATAGGGATGAGGCCATCCAATCCTGACCCTGAAGCTTTCCCACAGGAAATGACATTTAAACTGAAACCTGAGGGAAACGGATGTGGCTCAAGCAGTTGGGCTCCCACTTACCATAAAGGTTTGATGCCTAGGGCCTCTTGGTAAAGGCAAACTGGCCCGTGCACCAAGCTGGCCCACACGAAGTGCCAGCCCATGTGGGAGTGCTGGCCCACACAGGAGTGCTGCCACGTGCAGGAGTGCCTGCTGAGGCAGAGAGCTGGCGCAGCAAGATGATGCAACAAGAGACACAGAAGAGAGACGATAAGAAGACATAGCAGAACAGGGAATTGAGGTGGTGCAAGAAAATGATCGCTTCTCTCCCACTCTCGAAGGTCGCAGGATCCGTTCCCAGATCCACCTAATGAGAATACAAGCAGACACAGAACACATAGCAAGTGGACACAGAGAGCAGACAATGGTGGGGGGAGAGGGAATAAATAAATAAATCTTTAAAAATAAAATAAACTGACACCTGAACTTCCAACCAGAGGAAACAATAAACCACCTTAATCTCACACTCAAAACTCGCCCCCAAGTTTTCATAAGTGGGATATGAATTAGTAGTGTTTAAGAACATGGGCTATAGAGTGAAATTGCCTGGATCCCAAGCACTATTCTGTCATTTATGAGCTATGAGACCTTGGACAATTCATGCATTCTCTGTACCATGATTTTCATATATGTAGAATCAGGAAGATAAAAGTACTGGCCACATGGGAAACGGACTTTGGCCCAGAGGTTAGGGTGTTCGTCTACCACATGGGAGGTCCGCGGTTCAAACCCCGGGCCTCCTTGACCCGTGTGGAGCTGGCCCATGTGCAGTGCTGATCCACGCAAGGAGTGCCCTGCCACACAGGGGTGTCTCCCGCGAAGGGGAGCCCCACGTGCAGGGAGTGCACCCGTAAGGAGAGCCGCCCAGCGGGAAAGAAAGTGCAGCCTGCCCAGGAATGGCGCCGCCCACACTTCCCGTGCCGCTGATGACAACAGAAGCGGACAGAAAAACAAGACGCAGCAAAAAGACACAGAAAACAGATAACCAGGGGAGGGGAGGGGAATTAAATAAATAAATAAATCTTAAAAAAACAACAACAACACATTAGTAGGAGTGAATGTGGCTTAAGCAACTAAGTGTTGCTTCCAATGTGGTAAGTCCCAGGTTCAGTTCCCAGTGACTCCTTAAGAAAAAACAACAACATTAAAAAAAAAAAAAAAAAAAAAAGTACTGGCCACAAATGAAAATGCACATATAGTTCTTAGCATAGAGCTTCATACACAAGAAATGTTTTTATCAGTTGGGGTCCAACCAGGGAAGCAGAAACCAAAGAGATAGAATTTAATGCAGGGATTTGGTTACACATGTGATGGAAGAGTTGAAAGTCAAGTAAGAGATAGTGAAGCAGCTAGAGATTAGCAACTACAGGGAGCTGCCACCACCCTGAGCTGGAGGAACAACGAGAAGAGGAGGCATTCCTGGAGCCAGGGTAACCTAGGTTACAGGGTCCAGGGTTACCTGCAGAAGCTAGAAACACAGTGGGGTCTGCTTGGAAGAACTGGAGCCCATTTCCTGCCTCATCAATTTGTTCCCAGGTGGGCTGGGAAAAAGGATGGTGTTTTGTGAAAGTGCAGGTTCTGAGCTAGAGAATTTCCCTTCTCTCCAGAAAACTGACATTTGTTAGGTTATCTCAGGAAGAAAGCACGTGGCATCTCCTCTGCTTTTTTTAAAGGCAAATGAGTTTCTGATGAGTTGTCCTGAATCATGGAGGTAAAATGGACACAAGACAAAATTGAGGAAAATACAAAAAATATTTTAAAAATACAAATGCAAATTGATGGTTGCCTGGGGATGGGAGGAGGCACAATTACAAAGGAGGCATGAGGGAAAATTTGGTGATGATATGTATGTTTACTCTCATAAACTATCTCATGATGGTTTCACAGGTTTATGCATATGACAAAATTTATCAAATTGATCCTCCTTTTAAAGATTAAGAATCCTGGGTATTGTTTCTGAGTATTGGCTTGGCCCTGGGGATGTCTCCTGGCTTACGTACCAGAGATTTTACTTAGCCTCTCAGGGCAGCTGGCACCAGTGCCCCAATTCAGCCACCCTCTTGCTTTCCTCCAAAACCCCACATGAAGAAGTCTGTCTCCTCAAGACCCTTGGCAGAACATAATTGTGATGGTTAGGCTTTTGTGTCAATTCGGCCAGGTAATTGTGCCCGGTTGTTTGGTCAAGCAAGCACTGAGCTAACTGTAATACAAGGGCATTTATGGACTTTAGTCACCATTTACTTTACTGGAGTGGTAAATCATAGATAGCTGGTTATAATTACATAAATAGGAAGATTGCCTTCAGCAGTGAATGTTTAACCCAACCAGTTGAATCCCTTAAAAGGGGAAGTGATTCCAGCATTGAGAGAATTTCCCAGCTCGACTTTGGACAGCCAGCATCTCTCAGAACTCGTCAAGAACCTTCATTGGACTTTCATTGCAACCCCTGATTGTAGCCTGCCTGAGGAACCTGGACTTGTGCATCCCCACGGCTGCGTGAGAGACTCATAGAATCGCATACTGTTGACAGATATCTCTTGTTGATTCTGTTTCTATAGAGAACCCTGACTAATACAGGTTGGTACTGGGAGTGGTTCTTGAGAAACACAGTCTTAAACATGGGGTGTCTGAGGTGGTTCTGGGGGTTTTACAATTATTTCTCTGCCCTAATTGCACTCAAGGGTACTGACGACTCCCTTTCCAATAATAATGGGGCTGCTAACAGTCCATGGTGGGCTGGCAATCGAGATCCACAAAATAGTATCACTGGATTTCTCTACTTCCATGCTTATAATAAGCAAGGAGCTGGGTGAGAGAGTTTTCAGTACTTTAACAGAGTTTTGTGGAGTCAAATGGTATGATGATGTTGGCTGGTCCAGTTAGGGGTTGTTCTCTTCTGAACATCCATCTTTCACATCCACTTCTACCAAAGACAGAGATATGGACATCCCAGCAATGGTGGGAAAATTATGATTCAGAGCAAAGCCTGCATATTTCTGTTAAAGGAAAGGCTAAGTTAGAGATGAAATTATTATATTGTGTATAAAGAGACCAGGAAGTGAGCAAGCTCTTGGGTGAGGAAATAGCTGGGCCACTAGGCAAAGCAAAAGAGGAGCAGTAGCTGCAGGCTGATTTGTAACATTAACACAGAAGTCATTATTCATCCATTCATGACAGCCATTCATTCAGCACCTACTGTATTGTATGCCTGCTGTGTGTTGGGTACCATGCTGAGTTTTGGGGAATTAAAGATGAGTAGCTTTTGATCCAGTAGTTTACCCTTACGGTGTGGTGGACCCAGTGCTGTGAGAGAGGTCATGCAACGTCCTATAAGAGCCCAAGGAAGTGATCAACCAGAATCTTTGAGTTTGGATTTCATGTAATACAGTCAGAGCTGCCCAACTTATCTCAAGTAGGTGATAAAATGAAAAAAATCTCAGAGTTTTCAGAAGACCCCTGGATTAAGTAGAGTGTGTTCAACTGCAAGTAACAGAACATGTGAACAACAGTGATTTTTAAAAACAAAGATTATCAAGTGCCTCGTGCAACTAAAAGTCTTGGAGAAGATGGTTGTGAGCCTGTTGCAGGCTCACCTGGTGGATAGATCATTTAAATTTTCTGTGTTTCCATTTTTCTTCTATAAAACGAGGTATGTGATTAGATGATGAGTAGATTAGATGGCTTCCTAGTATATTACCTGCTATTCTGGGATGATAGTTTAACCCAACAGTTCTCAAGTGTTAGTGTGCATATGACTTGCTAAATTCTTTGTTTCTAAATTTTCAACAATATTTATTGATTACTTGTAGTGATAGCTGGGGATTTAGTTCTCTTAAGCCAATTAATGTATTGTGATTAATAGATGTTTTCTTTTTCCTGCAACTCTTTATTTTTCCTGTAATTAATAGCTTCAATATTTATATTGGTTTAGTTTTCTATAAATCAATTGCTAATTTTTTCCAAGTGCTTCAACAAATCTGTCAAACACTGGCAAATTAATTTTTACAGACTCTTAAACACATCACATTTTCTCATTTTACATTAGCCTTTGCCCTTGGAGACTCCATCCTTCAGCTCCACTCGGAACTAGTAGCTTTCTGCCACACACCTGTCCTCTACCTTGTTCTTGTGTTGGGCCCCTATTTCCAGAATCCTATTTGTTCCTCTTTTTCGTTCTTTCTTGAATGCCCATTATTCAGATATTGGATCTCCTGAATTGATCTTCTATATTTATGCTGTCCAGTATGGTAGCTGCTAGCCACATGTAGATATTGAACAGTTGAAATGTGGATAGTCTGAATTGAGGAGTACTGTAAGGCTTATTATGGAAAGATTATTATGGAAAAAAATAAAATCTTTCATTAATAATTGCTATATTGATTACATGTTGAAATGACAGTATTTTGGATTTATTGGGTTAAATAGAATATATCAATATAATGAATTTTATTTATTTCTACTTTTTAATGTGGCTACTAGAAAAATTTTAATTACAAATGTGGTTTGGAGTATTGTTCTATTGAACAACACTGTTCTAATTTGTATTATGTTCTTCTTTCTATCTTCTATCTCTCTATTTGTTGTTTTCTGGGAGATTTCACCAAATCCATCTTTCAGCCTTTTTACTGAACCTTTTATTTCAGTCATCACCTTTTTAAGTTCCAAGAGCTCTTTGTGATTTCTTAGTATTCCTTTTACATAGCACTTTTTGCTTGTTTTATGAATGCAATATTTTCTCCTCTCTCTGATTTAGTAATTCTGGTTATCTTGAGATTTTATTGTGCTATTTCCAGTTTCCCGTCTCCTAAAAGTATCTTCATTCTCTTTGGTCTTCATCTTTCACTTTGGAGGCTTTCTTCAGGTACCTAATGCTCCTTGGTTATCCATTCATATTCAAGGGGGCACCAAAGGGCTGCCTGGAAATTCTCTGTGCACTTGCAGGGCTTGTTGACTAGTGGGATTTACTGTAGGTTGATCAAGTAGAAAGCAGAACTTTTCTTTGAGAGATACTCCCACCACCACCATCACCACTACCACCACCACCACACTAACACAACCAAGTATTAATTTGGGAACTTTGCTAATTTTCTGGAGAAGAATCTTCTAGTCCGTTGACTTGGTAAGAAGCTGGGCGGGAGGTAAGCTGGCATTCTGGGAATGGGAGAGAGATGATGGGGTTCAAGTGTTTACTTTTGATTTAATTCCACTGTTTTAAATGCCTACTCATTCCTGGCTTCTCTGATATGTTTACAAACCCAATAGTCTCAGATTCAATTTCTCTTCAGAATAAAACTTCCACTGTGTGGCAATTTGAAATTATTTATGAATCCCAAAAAGAGAGATTATGTTTGTAAACTGATCTGTTCCTCTGGTTGTGATGCCCTTTGAGTGCATTAGATTCAGCAGACAAGTCTTGATTAAATTACCAGTTAAGATTAGGGCTTTACCTACACTGCCTAGATTGCTGCCCACACCTGCAGCTCCATCCATGCCCCAGGCAAGGGAGAAAAGGGCGTGAAGCTTAATCAGTCTCTCTGGGCAATTACAGTCTAGGCCTGCATGACTTGGATTATTTCACACAACTGTGATTCTGTCCCTACCTCTGGGAAATGAGAAAGTTTGGTGAAGCTTCATCCATCCCTGGGGCAATGAGCACAGCTTGAGCCTCCACAGTTTATAGCACCAGTTATCATCCTTGGCTCCTACTGCACAACCAGCAAGGGGGAAAGGACAGGAAGCCCTAAACTAAAGAGAAAAACTGCACCCAGAATAAATACTCTAATAATCCAGATGCCAAGACACCACTCAAAAATTACAATCCACACCAACAAACAGGAAGATATGGCCCAGTTAAAGGAGCAAGACAAGCCTGCAGATGACATAAAGGAGTTGAGACAAATAATTATAGATGTTCAAACAAACCTCCTTAATAAATTCAATGAGATGGCTAAAGAGATTAAGGATATTAAGAAGATACTGGATGAACACAAAGAAGAATTTGAAAGCATACATAGAAAAATAGCAGATCTTATGGGAATGAAAGGCACAATAAATGAAATTAAAAAAACATTGAAATCATATAATAGCATATTTGAGGAGGTAGAATAAAGGATTGGTAAGCTTGAAAAAATGGCCTCTGAAAGTGAACATACAAAAAAACAGATGGGGAAGCAGACTTGGCCCAATAGATAGGGCGTCCCCCTACCACATGGGAGGTCCGCGGTTCAAACCGCGGGCCTCCTTGACCAGTGTGGAGCTGGCCCATACACAGTGCTGATGCGTGCAAGGAGTGCCGTGCCACGCAGGGGTGTCCCCCGTGTAGGGGAGCCCCCACGCGCAAGGAGTGCACCCTGTAAGGAGAGCCGCCCAGTGTGAAAGAAAGTGCAGCCTGCCCAGGAATGGTGCCGTGCACACAGAGAGCTGACACAGCAAGATGATGCAACAAAAAGAAACACAGATTCCCTAGGTAGCTTGTAAGGATAGAAACAGTCACAGAAGAACACACAGCGAATGGACACAGAGGAGCAGACAACTGGGGGGGTGGGGGGGAGTGAAGAGAAATAAATAAATAAATCTTTAAAAAATAAAACAAAAACAACAAAAGAACAGATGAAGAAAAGAATGGAAAAAATTGAACAAGGTCTCAGCCAGAGATGTGCAAACATACGTGTCATGGGTGTCCCAGAAGGAGAAGAGAAAGGAAAGTGGGCAGAAGGAATATTTAAAGAAATAATGGTAGAAAATTTCCCAACCCCATTGAAGGACATAGATATTCATGTTCACATGTTCAAGAAGCACAATGTACTCCCATCTGAAAAAATCCGAATAGACCAACTCTGAGACACATACTAATCAGAATGTCAAATGCCAAAGACAGAGAATTATGAGATCAGCAAGAGAAAAGCAATGCACAACATATAAGGGATACCCAATAAGATTAAGTGCCAGTTTCTCACCAGAAACCATGGAGGTAAAAAGACAGTGGTCTGATATATTTAAGATAGAAGAGAAAAACTTCCAGCCAAGAATTTTATATCCAGCAAGACTGTTTTTCAAAAATGAGGGCAAGATTAGAATATTCACAGATAAACAGAAACTGCAAGAATTTCTAAGCAAGAGCCCAGATTTTCAGGAAATACTAACGGGTGTGCTAGAGCCTGAAAAGAAAAGACAGGAGAGAGAGGCCTGGAAGAGAGTCTAGAAATGAAGATTATATCAATAAAAGTAACTAAAAGTGTCAGAAGAGTGGTGAAAATAAAATATGACAGATAAAATTCAAATAGTCAGGAATAAACTTAACCAACGATGTAAAGCACTTGTATTCAGAAAACTGCAACCCAATGTTAAAAAAAATTTAAAAAGTCCTAAATAACTGGAAGAACATTCCATGCTCATGGATTGGAAGACTAAATATCATTAAGATGTCAATTCTGGGAAGTGGACTTGGCCCAGTGGTTAGGGCATCCGCCTACCGGTTCAAACCCCAGGTGCTGATGTGTGCAAGGAGTGCCCTGTCACACAGGGGTGCCTCCACATAGGGGAGCCCCACGCGCAAGGAGTGCGCCCCGTAAGGAAAGCCGCCCAGTGTGAAAGAAAGTGCAGCCTGCCCAGGAGTGGTGCTGCACACACAGAGAGCTGACACAGCAAGATGACACAACAAAAAGAAACACAGATTCCCATGCCGCTGACAACAGAAGCAGACAAAGAAGAACACGCAGCAAATAGACACAGAGAACAGACAACTGGGGTGGGAGGGGGGAAGGGGAGAGAAATAAAATAAATAAATCTTTAAAAAAAAAGTTGTCAATTCTACTCAAATTGATATACAGATTCAAAGCAACCCTGATAAAAATTCCGCCAGCATTTAAAAAAAAAAAAACTGAAAACAAAGTTAGCAAATTTATTTGGAAGGGTAGAGGATCCTGAATAGCCAGAAACATCTTTAAAGAAAAAGCAAACCCTCATCTTCGGACATTAAATCAAACTACCAAGCTATAGTGGTAAAAACAGCATGGTACTGGCATAAAGACAGATACATAGACCAATGAATCCAAACTGATAGCTCAGAAACAGTCCCTCTCATGTACGGTCAAGTGATTTTTGACTAACCTGTCGAACCCACACACCTTGGGCAGAACAGTCCATTCAGCAAAATGGTGCTGAAAGAATTGGCTATCTATAGCCAAAAGAAGGAAAGAGGACCTCTATCTCACACCTTATTCAAAAATTAACTCAAAATGGATCAAAAACCTAAAAATAAAAGCAAGAACCATAAAACTTCTAGAAGAAATTGTAGGAAAATATCTTCAAGACCTGGTGGTAGGTAATGGATTCTTAATGGAGATAAGAGAAGGACTGAGATGGACTACTGACGTTTAATGTATGTAGAAGTTTTAATTAGCTTTACAGTAAAAGTGTGGAAATGTATAGAATGGATGGTAAAAATAGTAATAGCTAGTTTATAAATAGGGATGTGGCTGAAAATGGTAGTCTAGGGATGTAAATGCCAATTTTTTTAAAAAAGATTTTTTTATTTATTTCTCTCTCCTTCCCCCCCCCCCCCAGTTGTCTGCTCTCTGTTGCATTTGCTGTGTGTTCTTCTGTGACCACTTCTATCCTTATCAATGGCAACTGCAATCTATGTTTCTTTTTGTTGCATCATCTTGTCATCTTGTTGTGTCAGCTCTCTGTGTGTGCGGCACCATTCCTGGGCAGGCTGTACTTCCTTTCATGCCGGGCGGCTCTCCTTACAGGACACACTCCTTGCATGTGGGCTCCCCTACGCAGGGGACACCCTTGTGTGGCACGGCACTCCTTGCGTGCATCAGCACTGTGTATGGGCCAGCTCCACACGGGTCAAGGAGGCCCCGAGTTTGAACCGCGGACCTCCCGAGTGATAGGCGGACGCCCTATCCATTGGGCCAAGTCCACTTCCCTGTAAATGTCAATTGACAGAATGTTAGAGAATAATCTAGGAACTGAATAGCACAGTAAGCTAAGAAGTGGATGAGAATTGTGGCTGATGGTACAGATTCAAGAGTGTCCTTTTTGAGCTAGAGGAAATGCATTTCACTACTGCAGGGTGTTGGGAATGCATGGGGAAAATACAACTGGAATGACCTATGGACTGTGGTTAGCAGTAATAATTTAATATTCTTGCATCTATGCCAAAAATGTACTGTGTTGATAATGGGGCAGTATGGAAAATGTGAGCCAAAGGTATACTATGGACATGGTAACAATCACGATATTATCTTATCCGTAACAAATGTTCCACCACAATGTGGTGTGTTGATAGAGGGATGTTGCTTGGGAATTCTGCTAATGGCATGATTGTTTTATAAGTTTACAACTTCTGTCATAAAAAAATGTATTTAAATAATAATAATAAGGTGTGTTGGGGGAAAAACACACAAAATGTAAGATAAGGACTATAATTAGTAGTAAGATTTTGACAATATTCTTTCGTAATGTGTAACAAACGTCTCACAACAATGCAAGGTGTTGGTGGAAGGTTGATGTATGGGACCCCTGTATGATGTTATGCATGTTTGCTTTGTAAGTTCACAACTTTTACTATGCACTTAATTTTTCATATATGTTCATATATAAATGACATAAAGATAATAATAATAGGGAGGGTTGGGGGAAAATACTTTGGTTAGTAGTAAAATTTTGACAATGCTCTTTAATCATTACTTAAAAAGGTTTAACAACAATGTAAGGTGTCCTTGGAAGGGTGAGTTATGAGAGTCCTGTATGATGTTATATGTTTGTTTTGTATGTTCACAACTATTTCTATACACTTACTGTTTATGTATGTTTGTAATTTCAATAAATTAATTATTAAAAAAAAAAAAGATTAGGGCTTTAATTTGACCACATCAGTAGGGAATGACTCAGATTGAGTCCCCACCCTCTTGATGGGTCTATATAAATGGACAGTCTCCCAAGAGACTCATGGAAGAGAAGAAAATTTTGTCATTTTGGTCCTGCTATGTTATGGAAAGGAGAAGGCTCAAACAGCTAAAGCCCCAGAGATGAGCCATTCACCTGACAGTGTGCAGCTGAAGACAACAAAGCAGCTAAGCAACTGAAGGCCCAGAAAAAAATGAGTCCTATGCCAAAACTGGAAATAGGAAGCTGTGATGGTTAGGCTATTGTGTCAACTCGGCCAGGTAATTGTGCCCAGTTGTTTGGTCAAGCAAGTACTGGCCTACTGTAATACAAGGGTGTCTATGGACTTTAGTCACCACTGACTTTACTGCAGTGGTAAATCATAGATAGCTGGTTATAATTACATCAATCAGGGAGATTGCCATCAGCAATCAGTGACACTTAACCCAATCAGTTGAATCCCTTAAAAGGGCAAGTGATTCTAGCATTGATAGAGAATTTCCCAGCTTGTCTTTGGACAACCAACATCTCCCAGAACTCATCAAGAATCTTCATTGGATTTTCATTGGAGCTCCTGGTTGCAGCCTCCTGCAGAACCTGGACTTGTGCTTCCCTATGGCTGCATGAAAGATTGTGATAAATCTCTTACTATCCACAGATATCCCTTGCTGATTGTGTTTCCCTAGAGAACTCCGACTAATACAGAAGCCCTGAGAGACAAGCCCTATGCCAGCTTACAGCTGAGTTGGAGAAGAACCTGAGATCATGGAGCCTCAAGATGAAGCCCCAGGAGAAACCAGGCAGAGATCAGCAATCATCTTGCTTCAACATGTGACAACTGACTGGTGAGAAGGCAACCTTGAGTTGGACTCTTCAGGGCCTTATAACTGTAAGCTGCTTTTACCCCAAGTAAATACCTTTTATAAAAGCCAACCATTTCTGGTACTTTGCATCAGCACCCCTGTGGCTGACTAATACATGTTGCATGACAAGAGAGAGCTGGTCATGACTGGGGTTGGGTGGGAGAAGAGATGGGACTCTTCCAACTCTGAGCTCTCCCCTTGCTTTGTAGGGTGAGGGACCACACTTCTCTTTTTCTGTGTCTTCTGCAGGTACTTACATTGTAATTTCCTCTATTTTGCTAAGTTAATTACCACTGCTTTTTTTTTTAATCCCCCCACCCTTGAGGCTTGCTTGTTGTCTGCTCTCTGTGTCCATTCGCTGCCCGCTCTTCTGTGTTTTTACTTGTCTCCCTTTTTGTTGTGTAACCTTGCTGAGTCAGCTCTCCACAGCATGTGGACGAGGCTGCCCTCACAAGGAGGCCCCAGGATGCAAACCCAGGGCCTCCCATATGGTAGACAGGAGCCCAACTGATTGAGCTACTGCCTTTTCTACTTTTCATTTTTGAAAACCATATTTAAATCTTTCATCTACTGTTATCTCCTCTACTTTTCTCATTGTTCTTATGGGTTAATCTTTCAAAATATTTAGTATTTTTCTTAGTTGGGGTTAGTAAACAGAGGAGAGCAACACATATGGTCAATTTCCCAATCCTTACCTGGAAACCCTATTTCTACCTTGAGCTCTAGTTATTTACTGATTTTTATTTTCTCTGCTAACAGCTGGCAACTTCCTTGAGGACAGGAGCAAGGCCTGCTTCATCTTTGAGTCCACCCACAACTCTCTTAGCATCTATTATAGTGACTTTGTATATGTTAACTGCTCAGCAGAGAAGTAAGTCATTTATACAAGTTATCTCTACTTTTTGAATCTTATTGGCTCCCAGTGCACTTTGGAGTAAGTCCCTTTACCTTTCTGGGTCAAAGGGGGCATGAGAATAGAATCTGGTCACTAGATGATTCCTTAGCCCCATCAGCTTTAACACTCTGAGCATCCATGTGCATTTGTGATTGTGTGGTAGTGTTTTATATCATCACTATGCATCTAACATTATAGAGGTCTTTTGCAAAAGAAAATAAAAGGGTTGTGGGGGAGCAGGTGAACACAAGGGATTGATGGATATGTGGTTGAGACTATCCTGTTGAGAAAATTCTTTGGACAATATAATAAGGAAGGGTTACTGGTTTAGGATTTTGGATGGGGGGCATTTGGCACAGTGTGTACCTGGGGCAGGCTTCTAGGGAGTGTGTTAGTGCTCATCTTGTCCGAGTATGTTATATCAGTGGATGGAAACCTGTACAATGAGTGGGAAGGTGTTGTACACGCATCCTGGGAGGCCCCATGTTCTCAAACAGAGGGGAGGGTTCTCTTGAGAGCATGGGTGACTCCTAATAGGGGAGGACAGATTAATGTGTCAAACTTCCAGCATTGTTGCAAGTATCTGTGAATCTTGTCCTTAAAGCAGTGAAGCTTGGTTGTCACTGTGGACCTTAAGGGGAGGGAGAGAGAGGAATAGGCTAGATGGAAGAAGGAGCACTTGGCAGGGCAATGGAAGTGTTCTGCATGATCATGCAATGATGGATACAGGCCATGTTAAATTTCACCAAAAATTTATGAAAGTGTACAATCTAAAATGTAAACCATAATGTAAACTACTGACAGTGGTTAGTAGCTATGTTTCAATATTTGTATAACAGTTGTAACAAGTGTAACAGCCACATGTAAAAAGGATGTTGGGTATATGGGAGTCCCCTATATTCTGTATGTGACTTTACTATGACCTAAAACTTCTTTGAAGACATAATGAAAAAAAAAAAAAAATAGAAGTAAGACACCGAGGAAGAAGTGAAAGATATTGCTTTGCCTCTGTACATATAGGACAATACCTATTACAGTGATGAAAGGCAAAACATCAAAAAAAATTTTTATAATATTTTTCGTTTTTTAATACCCCAATTTTTTCTTACATTATTTTAGTTTTTCTAAATTATTATGTATTTTATTTCTAATATTTAAACCTGTCATTACTATTTCATTTTCCTATTAATTGAATTTGGCAATATTTTAGGCTTCAGTTTTGAAGAAGTTTTGAATCACAGTAGGGTTCAACTATGGCAGGGGAGGCACATTGGTGTGGGTGTCATTGATGGGGGATGCATGGGAGGGCGTTCACCTGAGTATGTATAAAGGGTATATAGATATATTCGGATGTTCATTAGGTATTGACACAGTGGGTAGAGATTCACACGAGAAATGAGTGACTGCTGAGTTCCCATCCTGGGGAGCTCTGCCACATTCCCCAATCGAACAGCAATGATTCCCCAAGTGCAAGGGCAATGACCAGTGAAGAAGAATGGTCCAATGATGGGCCCCTGATACAGATGACTATGCTTATGAACCTGTTGCACAACTTGGCCTAGTGTTGCAGGGTGCCTAAGAGTTACCTCCTGAGAGCCTCCATGTTGCTCAAATGTGGCCACTCTCTAAGCAAAACTCAGCATATAAATGCATTATCCTCCCTCCAGTGTGGGACTCCTGGGGATGACTCCTGGGGATGAGCCTCCCTGGTGCCAAGAAATTACTACCAAGCACTGGCTGGTGATGCAGCTAGAAAAGACCTTGAATAAAAAGGAGAAATGGTAAAGACAAATGAGTTTATATGGCTAAGAGACTTCAAAATGAAATGGGAGGTCATCAGAGGGGTTGTGCTTATGCACATCTCAGCAGGATCTCAGAGACAGCCAAAATAGATACAACCCCAGGTAGTGATGCTCCTGAGGGCTACGGAGACACCCACACCCTACGGTCATGGCAATGGCTGCAGAGTTTGGTGCTTGCCAGTGGGTCCTACTTTGGAATTTGTGCTCCTGAGTGTGATGAAGTTGGACTCAGATGTGACTTCTCTACACATGCCTCTTCTGTCCCTGTTATTGAACCTGTGGTTGGTGCTGGAGTTGTTGTATGCCCAAGAGACTCTAATCTCTGGGCTGTGTCCAGCAGTGTTGCAGCACCTACTCTCCAGTTCACTGGACTTTCCCAGGTCAGCTGACAGGGAGGTGAGGATGGACAACCACCACACCAAGGAATTGAGAGAGTCTACAGCTGCAGGCATGAGAGTCCCAATCACCAGCCATATGGGATCCAAGTCCTCTCTCAATTGAGAGGTGGAGTGAGCATCGCCAGCCTGGGGTCCTCAGGATTGGGGAATGAAATATGGATTAGAGTGGACTTACTGATATTCTACTATAGAACTATTGTGACTCTAGCAATGGAAAAAATTATATCTTTGATGTGGTGACAGTGGTCACTGGAGTTGCTGAGGGCAGGGAGAGGGAAAAGGAGGTGTGATATGGAGGTATTTGGAGGATTTGGAGTTGTCCTGAATGATTGCAGGGACAGATGTAGGACATTACATATCCTGCCACAACCCACTGAATGAACTGGGAGAGAGTGTAAACTACAATGTAAACTATAATCCATGCTGTGTAGCAGTGCTCCAAAATGTATTCATCAATTGCAATGAATGTACCACGCTAATGAAAGAAGTTGTTGATGTGGGAAAAATGGGGAGTGTGGGGTGTGGGGCATAGGGAACTGCCTATATTTTTTATTGTAACATTTTGTGTGATCTATATATCTTTTAAAAATAAATAAAAAATATATTTTTTAAAAATGCATCAAGAAAGACAATAACTACTCTCCGTTCAGGGACTTATAATCCATGATCAATAGCAGTGACCACATGCAGTACTGAAGATAGAACAAGAATATCAAGCACAGTAAAGACAGTACCTTCTTCCTGTTCTAGCTTCATAAGTCTTGGCATGAGGTGTAGGAGGATGGAAGGGAGCTAGGGTGAAACTATGGGATGTAGTCAAATAAAGGCTGAGACAAAGAGGTACATGGTCATGAAGAAGCAAGCAATGCAGCAGGAGCGAGGTAGCTCATGATAGAGGAAATATGAGTAGGCCAGAGCATAGAAAAACAAATGCCAGGAATGCTCCATGTTTGGGAAAACACTCATGGTTGTATCTTCATGGATAGAATGCAGATGAAGTAGAGGTTTGTCTTTCTCATATAGTCAACAGTCTGGAGGTACAGTATGGAGCTAATGCAACCGCTCAAGGAAGTCACCAAGGACCCAGGCTCCATAGCATTTCCTGTTCCACCATCCTTTGCACATGACCTTTGTCGTCATGGTAACAAAATGACTGCTCCATCTCCCTACAGGCAGGAAGTAAGAGAATTTACAAAAGGCAAATTCTAGCTGAGATTTCTGTTTTTAAGCCGGGAAATAATAGCTCTCCCAGAAGTCCCACCCAGTAAATATCTGCTTACATCTCATTGGCCAGAACAAAGTCACATGGTTTTTTGCCAAGGAACAAGGACGTTTGGAGTTGGTGATTGTTTTACTGGGCAAATTGCTGCCCCAAACAAAACTGAGGTTTTTATTGGTAAGGAGGAAAATGTGAATGGATGTAGGGTAAGTATTTAGCAGTGCCTGCCACAGAAGAAGAAAGAAATATGAGCTTGTCTCCTTCAATTAAATGAGACAAACCATATAAAGCTTTTAGTACCATGTCTGGCTTATAGCATGTGCTAAAACAAAACAAAACAAGCCAGTTGTGACAACGACTACTACTGTTGTTTTTAAAAATGTATTACTACATAGTTTTGAATTTCAGTCCCATTAGTTCAACAAATATTTCTTGCATTTTTACAATGCTCAGTCTTTAGGTGCTGGAGATCAAGAAAGAGAATTAAATCTGATCCCTGACTTTTAAGGGCTTACCATCTGTGTAGACAAATACACAATGAATTGAATGTGGTAAAAGCTTCAGCAAAGGCAGCTTTTAAAAGCTCTTAAAAGTGGAAGGAACTTTAGAGAGTAGGGGTACAAATTAGTCCCTCATTTCATAGATGAGCAAAGTAGAAGGCACCAGGGGATGGGAGCTGGCCAGTCATGCAGCCGTCTGCGGAGAAGACCAGGTCTAGAACCCAAGCTTCCTGACAGACGCCCAAGCTGATGCCTTTCCTATGACACTGCCCCATTTGATGTGATTTGAAAATGCTGTTTTTAAAGCTGAATGAAGAGACCAAAATAATACGTCCTTACTCTTTGGGGAGGTGGGTAGGCCATCTCACAGAAGCGTAGCACTTGGCCCAGGAGGAAGCATAACCGGCAGTCCATTAACTGAACTCCCAGGATTGTGATGACAGAACCGGCATGGAAATGAGGGCCCCTCTGAGTGGCAGATAGAATTCCTCTGGGTCAGGACTTTTATTCACCCTGTAGTTTTTAATTAGCAATCCTGATTTTTCTAAGGATTGCATTAAATCAGCAAATGCTTCTTGCATAACTCCCCACCCACTGATTCGCCATTGCACAGCTCAGGTCACTAAAATGTGGAAAAAAGAATGGAAATTTAGGATCCTGCTGTATGACGAAAGATTAGATAAGGAAAAAGAGCCATAAAATGTCATTCAGAAATATTTTAAAGCTTTTAAATGCAGTCTGTTCACTACAATGACCAGACCAGTATATATTTTTAATTAACATATATTATATTCCGGTTGGTGTAAAGTGTGGCACAGGCTTTTTTCTTCCTCTTCTTTTTTTAATGATGAAGCTAATGAAAATCATAGACTGTCTGGCTGGTAGAAACAAAATAAAGTCACATCTGGAAACAGCTGCACTGGCAATTAAATGACATTTAATGTGACTAATATCAAAAGGGTGGATTTTTTCTCCCTAGCATTAGGAATGCAAAATTCAGGCTTCTGGGCTGTTCCATTATAATAGCTTTGAGTCAGTGGGTGTTTAGAAGTCATTCTGATATTTATAAAGGAAAACCCCCAGTGAGCCATAGAAGGGGATCTGAGTCTGAAAAAAAAATAAGAACAAGAGCAGCGAGTTTGAATTTTGAGAACCAGTACAAATTTTCATTGTTTTTTCCACCCCTAAGCATCAACTGTTCGGTGTTACAGTTCAATGAAATAAAGGCCTCTTGTTTCCCATACCAATCAAGTGACCTCCTGCCACGCCATAATTAGTGGTAAACTTCAATATGCAAGCTAAAAGACCACCTAATTAAAAAGTGTAATTAATTTACATAGATCATTCAAAATGGATAGATTAGGAAGCTTATGGAGATAATGTAAAACTCTTTGAGCAGCTTTTATTGGCTTCTTTCCCTGCTGTTCCTCAGATTTCTGAATATTTTCATGGGAATGAGTGTATCAAAGTGGGAAGGGCTTGGAGGTGATGGTTTTAGCTAATCACTGCTAAACAGTTAAAGCTTTGCAATTATTTTTATCAATTAGCCATGTATGAAACAACAAAAAATGGCCTTATCTTCCTACTTGGTGCTGAGTGGCCTAATGTTATTAGTGAATATTTATTAAGTGCCTATTGAGTACTAGATGCCACTCAAAGCACACAGTTATTCTAGAGCTTGTCATGGTTAGCTATGACTCCTCTCACTGGGCTAGACAACACTTTAATTCTTCTGATCTCAATGAGATAGTGGCAGGACCCAAACAAAGATACTAGCCAAAGGGTTTCTTCTCTCCCTTTCTTCATAACATAATGCCAAGCAATGTCCAATATCATCTACCTTGCCTTCAGTGTAAAACAGCATTGCACTTCAGGGCTTGGCCAAAGCTGCTGAATGGACAGCTAAGTGGCAGTTCCTGTGGTAAGGAAGAGGAGTTCTGACTCCTTTCTCACCTTCCCTAGTGCAGAAATTGTAGCCCTATGGTGACATTCAATCATAAATTTCTTTCCATTTACTTGTATTACGAAGAGAGAATTTTCTCCCAAACTATTTATGGAGGCAATATATCAGAAGATCAGTCAAGCAGGGCTTCTAAATAAGAGACTTCAGGCAAGGGTTTTTTTGTCTTTGTTTTTGTTTTAAGATACTGGGGCTGGGGGTTGAACCCAGGACCTCTTACGTGGGAAGCTGATGCTCAATCACTGAAACACATCGGCTGCCCTGCATTGTTGGTTCCTTCATTTGTTTGCTTGTTGTTTGTTCTTTTGTTTTCAGGAGGCATCACGAACCAAACCTGGGACTTCCCATGTGGGAAGCAGTTGCCCAACTGCTTGAGCCACATCCACTGCCCAAGGGATTTCTTAATACAACTTGTTTTTGAGGGAAGAGCCCAGGGACCTTGGCAATACCTTGCCAAAGAACAATAACTACATCATCACCCTGTTTAAATTGTAATCTGTGTCTCCTAAGAAGGAAAAATTGTCACAGCATCAGATGCTCTTAGGCTAACGTGTTACAAATATCTCATAACAAGAGCAAATGCCTGTGGCCCAACAGAATGAGGCTGAACTTAGGTCTTATTCCTGATTAGCGAAGTGGTTTATAAGTTGAAGAAATTCAGACATGGTCAGAGAAAGCTACAAGGAGGACCTCAAAGCTGGAAGTCAGTGGAACCCAGAAGAGAATGCAGAGGTCATGGCTATGTGACACAAAAGGCACGGACAAAAGCCAAGGAACCCTAAGGATTGCCAGTCACCACCACCACAATGTTAGACCTTGAGGAGCAGCATTGCCTTGTTGGTACCTTGATTTTAGACTCCTCCTAGCCTCAAGACTATAAGCCAATAAATTCCCATTGTTAAAAACAAAAACAAAAAACAAATGTCAATTTCCTCCTCGATGCACTTAAATCCCAACTTGACAATATATATCATAGTGTCATGAACCTTCTATAGGTCTTTAATATTTTGGGACTTTGAAAATCTTGACAAGAAATTCACCCCTCTCTATGAGATAAACTTATATTATTATTTGTAGACTACATACAATATTTAAGAACCTGAATTCTATAGCTTGACTGTTTACATTTATTAAATCCCTGGATAGCTACTAAAATTTCACCTATTTTTTTTAAAGATTTATTTTATTTCTCCCCCACCCACCCACCCCATTCCCCCCATTGTCTGTTCTCTGTGTTCATTCGCTGTGTGTGCTTCTGTGTCTGCTTGTATTCTCATTAGGCAGTTCCAGGAACTGATCCTGGAACCTTCTGGACTGGGAGAGAGGCAATTACTCTCTTGCACCATCTCAACTCTCTGTTCTGCTATGTCTTCTTATTTTCTCTCCTCTGTGTCTCTTGTTGCATCATCTTGCTGCACCAGCTCTCAGTGTAGGCCAGCACTCCTGAGCTGGGGGGGCAGTTCCCACATAGGGCAGCATTCCCATGCAGGGGGGCACTCCTGTGTGTGGTGGCATTCCAGCACCAGCCAGCTCACTGCGTGCACCAGCTTGCCCTCACCAGGAGGCCCTGGGCATCAAACCCTGGACCTCCTGTATGGTAGATGGGAGCCCAATTGGTTGAGCCACATCTGTTTCCCAATTTCATCTTTTTGTTTTTTTTCTGTGTAATCATCTTCTGAATTCCACTTCTCTTCCCATGTGCCTCCGTTTCCTCATTAATGTGCTTCAGATAATAATATCATACAGTCAAATAAGCAACTCAAAACTTTGAAATAATTGGTTAGAATCATGGCAATGTTATCTATAATGGAGGCACCCAAACTTTGCTACACATTAGAATCTCTTGGGGAGTTCAAAAACGATCCAGATCCTGAGGCTGTACCCAGCTCAATTAAATCAGAATCTCTTGGAGGAAGACCAAGGTATCTTGTATGACTAAGCAATAAAAGCTTATTATTATTTTTGGGTGATTTGTTATGCAGCATTATTATGATAGTAGCTCTCTGATATGCCCACTTATTTGTTCCTTTATTGTCTGAATACGGATTGAGCAAGTACTACATACCAGATTGTTGCTAGGCATTGGGGATATGATGGAAAATAAGGACGTGTAAGGTACTTGCTTTTATGGAACATATGTTCTTGTGATATAGATAAACAAAAAACAAGTAATCAGATAGCTATGTAAGATCATTCCAGAGAGTGAGAAAGCTGTGGAGACAAAAAAAGTATAGCAATGTGAGAAAAGGAAAAATAAAATCAGATCTATTCTCCATATCCTACTCAGGATAAATTCCAAATAGGTTAAAGATTACAATTTTTAAATGAAGAAACCATGGGAGACCAGAAGACCCCAAAGCCATAGAAGAAAAGATTAATAAATCAGACTACATAAAAATAAAAGCATTCTTCATGGCAAAAAAAAAACAGAAGCAAAGTCAAAAGACAAAGGTCAAATAGAAAAAAAAATTTGTAAACGTCTATCATATACAAAAGGTTAATTTCCCTAATATATACAGATTTCAGCAAATCAATGAGAATAATATCAACAACCAAATAGAAAAATGCTTATTGTATATGAACAGATAGTTTACAGAAAAAGGAAATACTAGTGGTTTTAAACATAAGGAAAAAAAATGCTCAGTCTCACATAAAACAGAAATGCATACTACACCTACACTGAGATACTATTTTTCACTAAACAGATTGGTAAAGATCCAGAAGTTTGATAACTCACTGGGTTGGCCAGGGAGTTCTCATTTATTACTGATGGAAGTATAAATAGGCACAACTTCTATGATGGCAATCGCCAGTTATGCTTCATTCCTGTGCTTCCACTTCTAGGAATTTATTCTATAGATATATTTGCATATGTATGAAATGATGCAGCTTTTTTAAAAATAAAATTTTATTGAAGTATATCATTCATACATGAACATACAGAAAAAATTACTGTATAGCAAAAGTTGTGAGCTTATAAAACAAGCATACACATCATCATACAAGGCACCCATACATCACCCATCACCGCCACCTTGAATTGTGAAAACATTTGTTAAAACTATGAAAGAGAATTGCCAAAATATTACTACTGACTATAGTCAGTATCTTACATTTGGTGTGTTCCCTCCCCACTCAACCCACCTGATTATTAACACTCTATATTAGCATTATATATTTGTTATCATTCTATAGAGAACATTCTCATATTTGTCCTGATAACCACAGTCCATCTTCCACAACTGGATTCCCTGTATATTCTGTTCCATGTTTTGCACGATCCGTTTGTTTTTAATAGCAAAAGATTGGAAAGAACCTAAAGGTTCATCAATATGAGACAAATTAAATAACATATTTAAAGACTCTATTTACAAGTGGGTTCACATCCACAGGGCCAGGGGTTAGGGCTTAAGCATGTCTTTGTGGGGGACATGCTTCAATTCATATTACTGTGAAAACAGGACTGTGGGCAAGGAATTCTGAGGTCCCAGGTGTTCTAGAGCATCTAGAAAGGGAAGAGCAGGCTCTGGGTGAGATGAAGCTGGAGAAGGTCCAAACGAAGTCCTTTAAAGCCAAGTCCCAGAATAGAGGGCTCCTTCTTGCCCCTGTACAAGGGCAGTCCTGCAGGTACTTCCCAGATGATGAGTGTTAAAACAAGCATCCTTTGAACAGAGACAAAGTGGAACCAGGGTGTGAGGACTGCCATCAAATTGTCCAAGAAGTTGGATTAGAGTGAGGGCAAGAGTGAGGAAGAACTGGTAGAACCTGGGCAGTTTACAACTTTCTTGAATTTTCTGTGTTTATTTCTTCTTTGTTCTCTATACACCTATAGAAATTCTTTGAAAGCACCATTCAATATTGGCTTGACTAAGGGGGATCCAGGGAAAGATTTCAATCTTTGCCTGAGACAGAATATTTAAGAGGGGGTACCATCCTCTGGGGGCCGGTAGGCAGTAAAGTGAACGAATTCAAAGAGAATGTGAGGTTCAGAGGTGTTACCAGCCCCTTGCCTACACACACACTCCAGGAAATTTTCTTTCCAGCACAACCTTGGTAGTTTTGACTGAGTAAGAAAAGGAATGCCTCAGTGCAGCAAGGCTGCTACAGGACCCAGTATCTGTTCTGCTCTTCAATATCATCACCCTTCAGCCCACATCTTTCCAAACTGAAATCCTTTGAGTTTTGCTGTGACATCATAGAGAAAGCCTCTGCCTTTCCTAAAATTCAAAGACTTCAACTTTATTCTCTGCTCTCAGTCAAATGCTACTGTGGGCTATTGTCATTGGACTGGGAACCTAGCCCAGAACCAACAAATGTTTATTAAATTGAATTAACTTGATTTCTTGGCTTGAAATTCAAAAAGGATTTTCTTTTCAAGGGGCAAGCATAAACTAAGCTCAATGTCCCAGACTTTATAGTCCAGGCTTTCCTGTGTAGTCCAAATAGACAACATGAAGCCATAGAGGAAATTAGGACTTGGAAAGAATTTCTTTACAGAATGCTTTTCCCTTTCTACCCCATCTCACTTCATTTTCATCCTTTATGGCTCAGTTTAGATATCACTTCCCAGGCCTCAAGACTAGGTTAGTTTCCTCTGTGTTATCTCATAGCCTCTACTGCTCACTTTTAATTTTACATACCACATTTGCATTTATTTTTCTGGTGTCTATCATCTGTGAAGGTGTGACTATATCTAGATTTATAGATATATATAGCTATCCCTATCTTGTTCACCATTATATCTCCTTTCCAGATGCCTAAAATACAGAGGTAATGGCAGGAGCTGGAGTAGACATATTAGATCATAAAATGAAAGCCAAATATCGAGAAAGGCCAAGCAACAATGAAGAAAGCTGGGTTCCCAATCTTTTGGAGGTGCTCTATCAGCCTTGGAAGGCTTTTGCATGACCTGCTATGTGAGGTCTCTTTTACAGCAGCCTAATGTGTATCCTAACTAATGCTTACTCCCCTCCCTACCTCAGCTGATTCACGAAGAATGAAAAAATGATCGTGCCAGGAAAATGTTTATAGAAAAGTCAGTATCTCTCCTAATGGGTGGCTCAGGGACCTCTCAAAAATTACGGGAGGGTGGAGGAGAATAAATCCTTATTCTAAAGCAGCCAGGAAAAAACTATCTCTTGTGCAGAAAAGACTTTCTAGTTCCATATGTTAGCAACCTGTGAAAGTGTGTGAGGCTGGAGAAGTCATCTATGCTCCTGGGTTTTAGGCCCTAATGTGTAAAATGCCTTTTGAGGAGTGAATGAGAGAATTAGTTTAAGCTCTGAATTTGGGGACTTTAGCGGGCTTAAGACCGACTTTTAATCATCTTTCACTCCCTGTGGTCCCAGTGCATGAATTTTAATCACATTGACTTGCACCTCCACCCAGGGCAAGGTCTGTGTATCTATGACCCACCATTGTGTGACGCTGTGCTTGCCAGCCAGGGTGCCTGCTGCCCAAGGACTGCATCTGATGAGAGCAGCAGCTGCCCACCTATGAATTCTCTGCAACATGGGAAAATTTTATACACATTTGGATTAACAGCAACCCATATTTAGTCAGACAGAAGATATGAATTTGCTATAAATGTGTGAGTCTGCCTCTTCTAATAGCTGTTTTGTTGGAACTTACAGGTTTGACAATTTCTTTCTGATTCTTTACCCAACTCTTCTTTAGGTTCAACCCAACCTTTTGAAGCTGCTGTATCAGCCTTGGAATGCTAGGCATGGACCCATAGATGGGCTTGTGGGACAAATACATGCATTTTAATGAGAGATGGTCCACAGCTTTCATCAGATTCTCAAAGGTATCTGTGCCCTTCCTACAAAGTGGTTTTTTTTAACTGTTAAGAGTTTCCACCACAATTAGTGAGGTCGATTAAGGAAGCAGTAATTTAGATAGTAGCTATTTAACCCCCATGTCCTCCTCTCTGAAGTCTCCCACTACCTAGACACACAGATATGGAAAAGCCACTTTTCTCTCCAACTTGCCTCTCTCTGCAGTCCTCTTTTAAAATGGGAACATTCTGGGAAGGGTATTACATGAAGTTCTAAAGTCAAAAATAAGAAAGAAAGAAAAAAATAGATCAGATCACTTCTTTCCTCAATATTCCAGTTTCCTGAATACAAGATAATACTGTTTGAGAAGGTGGAAGCATTGAAGCACACTAAAACTGAGCTACATCCAGGTTTATCACTGCCTCCCACAGGTTGCAAATACCTGATGGCCACAACCCACCATGGCCTAAAAATTGAGTGCAGGGCATGCTGGACTGTAAGCTCCACCAGGGCCTGTATCTGCCCATCTTGTTCACCACTTACTTCCCAGCACCCCACACAACTGGACCTAGCATAGAGTAGGTGCTCAGTAGATATCGGTTGGATGAATAAGGGGAAAGTATGTTAGTTGACTCGTTGTCACTTTTTTCCTCATTGTCACTCTGTGTGGATAACTTTAGTTTCCTTTTCCAAATAAGAATGGTTCCAAATGATGAAATTAAGTCAAGGAGGGGGCTGACAATCTAATTAGAAACAAATACTAAGGTAAGGTTTCACTATACTTGGACATTAGTACAGGGGTATGTACATACCTTGATGTAAAGAAGGAGTTCATAGGCTGTCCTAGGCCTAATAAACCCGAAAAGTTAGAGACCAACTTAAGAGAGCTTTGAAATGATTCATTCCTCTCTCTCTCTCTCTCTCCCTCCCTCCTCCTCCCCCCCTTCTCTCTCCCTCTGAGCACCTGTGTGCTGTGACACTCCTCTCGCGTTGAACTCACGCCCACCCGAAAGGGCTTCCACCTGAGCCCAGAGGCTCCCTGAGCTGCCCCTCAGCACCCACCCAACGAAAGGCTCCTCCAGCCACCCGCGCCCTCGGAACTGTTTGTGCCAATCTGGTCCCCGACGCCTCCGCTGGCCTGGCCGGGGCCGACCGCGCGGCTGGCGCAGCGCCCCCTGGGGGCCGGGCGGGGCAGGCCGGCGACCGTCCCGCGCCGCGGGACCGAGCGCGCGGGCTGGAGAGGCGGCGGCCGCGGCGGGCCGGGCCGGGCCTGCAGAGGAGTTGGGCTATTTTGTAACTGCACCATCCACCCAAGCCTCATTACCACCTCTTAATGAGACCCCTTTACTCCGTGACGTGCAACCGCTCCATCTCATTAAGGAAATCGCTCTTCAATGCTGATTATTTTATTTGCAGCCATAATTATATTTCTTTCGGCTAAATCACGGTTTAATCGAGCCCACATGGAGGGCGGCAGCACTAATTACGGCGGGGGATGCGGCGGCGGCGGCGGCAGGCGCGGGCCGGCAGGGGTGGGGGGAGCAGGGCTGCAGGGGGTGCCCCGGCGGCGGGCGCGGCCGCGGGGCCCCGGGCGGGGAGGGGCGCGCGCGGGGGGCGGGGGCCCGGGCTCAAACACAACAACTTATTACTTCTAATTCCCCAACTGTCACCAAATCACCTGCACGAAACAAGAATCTAATTTGTTAAGCTGGCATGTCTGCAGATGGAAGATCGATCTTCTCTGTAGATTTCTCTAATTGAGTGAATATAGACGCCCGGAATTAGCCGCTCTCGGGTTGCGGGGAGGGGACAAGGGACAGGGAAAGGGGGGTAGAGAGAAAAGAGGGGGAGGAAGGGAGAAGAAAGAAGAGAGGAGGGGAGAGAAAGAAAAGAGAAAAGGGAAAAGAGGGAGAAAGAGGGAAAGAAAGGACATGGGAGGACCGAGGCAAAGAGAGGGGAGGAAGGAGGGAGAGAGGACATAGTAGGGATACGAAAAGGGAGAGAGAGAAATGAGAACGAGAGAATGAAGGGAAGCGAAAAAAGAGAAAGGAAAGAGGGAAGAAGCAAAGGGAAGAGCAAGCTTGGGAAGGTGAAGGAAAGACAGGGAAAGAGAGAACCCTATTTGAGGAAGGCTCATTACATATAGAATCACACTCCCCTCCCAAAAAAGTAACGTATAAATTGCTGGAGAAGCCGAGCCCCGGTGTCCGGCGTAAACCTGGGACTAACTGCCTTTCAAAAGAAAAAGGTTGGGACGGTGTTGCCTGGCGGGCGCGCAGCGAGGGGAAAGGGGGGAGAGCCCGCGGCTCGAAGAAATGGCTTACAGAATTACATTTGTTTTTCTTGTGATTTTATTAAAAGTCACTCCTCATCTCCAGAATGCGTGAAAATATCTACTTTCCACTCAGATACACCGCATTAACTTGTTGGAGGCGAATTTGTTTGTTTGTCTATTTTATTTATTTGCTAGATAAGATTGATGCAGTCTTATTAGGGGCTATATCTAGTTATAGAAAGAGATAAGGATGAGATGTTGTTTCTTTTTATTCCAATTACTAGCCTTGTCACTAAACTGAATAACTGATATATGATTATTTATTCTGAGTAAATAGAAATCAGAAAAGCAACGAATTTAACACATGCAAACCAAATCTCTATGTCGCTTATTATATTCCGTGTGGCTAATTGGGGCCATTAAAATTACCCGGCAAAGGAAAAAAAGAGAGAGAGAGAGAAGCAAGATACGGAGTCAGGGGGCGGATGCTGACCCGTCATTGTTTTGCACCGAGCTTTCTGCGTTGATGGTCAGGGTGCCAGGTGTTTGAGGGAAAGATGGAGAAAGAAGGAGGAGAAGGAGGAGGAGGAGGTGGAGGAGGAGGAGGGAAAAAGAAAAGCAAGGGATGGGCCCCAGCATCCACGAAGAGTCACACAGGTGGACTGGATGGTTGTAGTTTGTAAACTCGAAAGTGTGGGAAACTGTATTTATTGCAGGCAGGAAAAAAGAAATTATGTAGAGCTCGTGTTTCATCAAACGCTTCTCGGAGGATTGGGAAATCAAACTCTTTTGGGTGAGTTTTCTGCTCCTCCGCCGTCCCCGGCGCGTCCCCGCAGCCCGGGTGAACACTCAGGGGACACATACTGCTCACACAAGTGCACAAACAAGTACATGCGTCATGTACACGCAGTCCGTTTCCCTGTGCTTAAAAAAGAAGAAAATTTCCAGGTGTGTGAGTCCCGGCAAAGAGGTTTTGCGGCCACAGGCTCCCGGGGGGCGACATCAACCTGACAACCTTCGCTGGCAGTGGCCGGGAACCCCCGCACTCGGGGCCCAGGTTGCCCGGGAGATTGCACATTTTGGCTGGACCCAAGCCTGTTTGGCTAGGGGTTAAAGGCGTTGCCTCTGCCCTGGAGAGCCCCGCTCCAAGGCTAGCCGAGGTCCCTTTGCAGTCGCCTGGCAGAAGCTTTCAGCTGAAGCCTCTTTGGCTGTGGTCTCTGCTAGGCAAGCTGGAAAGGGTTCATTTCGGCCGAGGAATGCCAGCCCTTCCGTCACAACTTCACTGAGCCTTGGCTGGTCTCTTGCATAGTTCCTTCCTTCCGCTCATCCCACCCTCAATCGACACACCCTCCCCCAAATGAGAAACACATCGAGCAGTTCCACACTCCAGTGTGGCCAAATATGGACCACGACTTCTTCCAGAGAAGGGTATGGATGGGAGTGAGGCAAGGCTGGGAGCTGTGGTGCCTGCCGTAGGATGTGCAAGAGATGTGGTTACCATTATTCTAAACAGAAGTACAAACGTAGTGAATTTGAGAGCTTTCTTTATTTCCTCCCGTATTTGACCCCACACCCTTTATTCTTTTTCCTGTTTTAAAGTAGGCCTGGGGAACACAATCTGATTTGCCATTGCGTTTGGGTTATTACATGTATGGAAAAGTAAACAGGAGTGTTCAAGTCACTTGATTTGTTTTCTGTAAGCAAATACCCAAAAGCATGGCTGTAATTTACCAGGAATTAAAATTGATTCTTTTCATCAGGCAAGAAAATAGGAAAATGTGAGATCGTTAATTATTGAGGGAGGCGCTCCTCATTAAGGGGAACAATGTTACAATTCAGCATTTAATAGCCGGAATGTGAATAATAACGCGCCATATTTCAGCCCACTGTCTGCAAAGAAAAGAGAGCAGTTTACAAACAACCCAAGCAGTCGAAAGTTGCATTTAATAAATACCCGAGGTTTCTGTAAGTGGAAAAAGCAATTAAGGCGCTGGGCCCACTATCCCATTCTTTCCGGAGCACGGGATATATATTTTTATTCTCTATCTTACTATCTTTACAAAGGATTCACAATGAACATAGAAGTTCGATTAGAGAAAAAACACATCAGAACTATAAACCTAATCAGCACAAATCCATTTTTAAGGCATCTGGAGCTGAACTCCACCCCCCCCCCCCAACTCTACCCTACCTCCGTATCCAACTACTCTATTTTCTAAGTTTTGTCCTGAAACTGGACGACAGAGCCCGACGAAAGAGACGGAGTTTGCGGTCTCTATGCTAGTAATTTACATTCAGTCATCAAAATTTGGTTTTCTTAAAAAACATAATCTCCCAGAAAGCCTACTTTTCCAAAAGCTACAAAGTTCTCTGGAGTGGTCTGGGAGCGCGGCCCGGAGGGAGCAGGAGCGGTTTCTCTGGCCTTTAAATGCTCTTTGTGCTTCGTTAAAAAGGAGAAGGGGGTGGGGGGAGAAGGAGAAAGAAAAAAATGATTTCCCTGTGCATCGCTCCTTGGCAGGCTCTTGTACAAAATTCAATCTCTATTTTTTATGAGAAGTAAACTATCTAAATAAATTTTATTAGGGGCAACCAATATATTTTCTGGTAGTTCCCTTTGTTCCACTTCTACGTGTGTCTAACAATCTAAAACCTATTTATTGAGGAAAAATCACTGGATCCGTCATAGAAAATCCTTTTACTTTGCTTTGAAGTGATTTCTGAAGACATTCTTGTCATTCTGAAGATTTGGGGGCCATTGCGCTAAAGCCTCGCCTTGTTAGGGACTTCAGCTCCCATGATCATGTGGGAAATGCCTTAAATTATCAACAGCAATGGGCCTGACCGGCACTTTCCCGGCTGCCCCAGGAACGTGGGAAGATGACGGGAAATAAACCTCTGGTAAATACATCACGGGCGCTGCCCAGGTGGTTTCAGACATAGGCCAAAACGAGCTGTCGAGAGGGAACCGAGAGCGGGACTGGCATTTCACATCCAGGCTATTGTCGTTTTCCTCGCCACGCCTGCTGGCAGCCAGCTCCCGGCTCCGGCTCCAGCTCGCGTCCACCCCACCTCGACGCCCACACGCCGCCCCCGGCCGCCCCCTCCCATTCCGCAAATTTCCCTTTCCTTTCTCCCTTTGCCCCCCTCTCTGAGATGCTTATGCTCTGAAGTCTTGGAAGAAATGATTTAGTTTGTTTATACTGCTATAAAAATCAAGACCAATAGAAAAGTCATAAAATGAAGCGGGCTATCAATCACGCCGCAACATTGTTATTCAGCGGTTACTAACAGAGATGGATAATCCTTTGATTTCGTCCCATTGTTATTACTCTGATGTGTCTTCACATTAACTATTACACATTTATTTATCGACCTGAAAGATACAACAAAACAGAATATACGAGCGAGTGCGTGTGGGAGGATAACGCACGGCAGGAGGCTGCCCCGGGGAGGGCTGCGGGACGAGGACTGGAGCGCCTGTGTGCATACACGTGTAGACTCTGGCACCCGCGCCCTTCTCCTCGTCTCCCCGCGCCGCGGCCTCTCCTCCCTCCTTTCCCGAGCGTTGCGGAGCTGCAGCCGGGCGGGCCTCGGGCGGATCTGCCTGTTTGGGTGAGGGAGGTGCGGTTGCCAGGCCCGACGTCTGCCCCTCAGTCCCTTCTCCCCGCTTCTGTCCCTGCGCTCCCGCCCGGGATATCCCGCAAGCTCCACCCAAGCTGGCAGAAGCCCCCCGCGAGCTCCTGGACGCGCACGGCCAGGTGCGCACTCCGGAGCCAGTTTCCGGGCTCCCGCCGCCCCGCCCCGGGCGGCCGGCCTCCTGCTGCGCGCGCCCCCCGCTCTAGCTTCTAGATCGTGGTTTTGCAGGGGGAGGGAAGAGCTATCATTGGAGCGACTCTGTTTGCTTTAGGATTGTGTTCTCCTCCCAGGCAAAGCCTATCTCGGAAGGACGTGGGGCGTTTTCTGACAGACAAGCTGCGGCCGCCCGGGCTCCGCCAAGCCAGAGCCCTCGGCCGGGCCTCCCCAACCCCACGTAGGCCGAGTTGTCAGGGGCTGCGTCCGTCGCCGATGCTCGGCCAGGCCGGGAGCTTCCTGGGAAACGGACTCAGCTGCTTGGAAGGACCCGGTGTGGCCGGTGTGTGGGCACATGTGTTCGCTCGCGCGCTAGTGTGGTTAAGAGGAGGGGAACTGGTTGCAGGAGGGAAAGAGGAGGAAACAAAACTGCCCTAGAGTCCGCTCTGCCGCCTCCTTTGTCTCCTAGCCCGGTCCCTGTCACACATATAGCTAAGGACACACACACACACACACACACACAATTCCTCTCGCATCTGCTCTCAGGCAGCATTTCCAATGTTTTGTCTAAGTCAATTGGGCGGTGAACAAAAAAGGCCATTTGCTCAGTATTATTTAAAACAGACTTCATAGGGCCACCCTTTTGTGGAAGCTTTATTTGCTCTAAATGAATAATCTTAATTGCATCGCTCTCGAATTAAAAATCAATGTTAATCAAGTTGGGAATAGTAAATATCAGTTTTCATTGTGCCTGGGTAGGGGGCATTTTTCTTGTGTTGCAAATAAAAATACAAGTCAAATAACTTTAAAAGGGCATTATGTTCTGCTACAAATACAATTGAAACGGATTGTTTAGGAGCAGATCAGAAATGGTACAGAATTTTGCACTTAATTTCCTCAGTTATCATTTACAATAAGAACCTCCGGGCTTGACAGCCAAGTCTAAACAGTAGTAAATTAGTACAAATTTATACTGATTTTACTCTAATAATCGTAATAAAAGCTTATAGATTTGGCACTAATTACATAAATGCCTAATGATCTTGAAAATTACTGTGGTTAGAAATATATTACTAATCTAAACTTTGTTGTTGGCTGGCTCTGAAAAATCAGAACATTAGAAATGGTTCGCTTCACTTGTGCAAAGCACTTTAAATTGTTCAAGTAGTTTAACATATTCGAGAGGAAAATAAAGAGCATTTAACTTTATTTACAGCCTAAATGGAGTTGAGAGTCGAGCTGAACTTAGAAACTTTGACCAAAAGAGCGGGCTGGGGGGGCCAGGATGCCAGCGTGCGCCAGGCCACCGAGCGGGAGCCGGGGAGGAGCACGGCGGAAGGGTGCGGAGCACACGAACCGACCCCGCGCGCCGGCCCCGCAGCAGCCACGCTGGCGGGGGAGGCTGGGGGGGAGCCCGCTCCTCTCTGCGCCCTACGCCTGCCGCGGGGTTGAGGTTCGTCAGGCCCTGGAGCCCAGCCAGGGCGCCCGGAGCCCGGGGGCCGACTCGCTGGCAGGCGGCGAAGTCGAGGCGCGGTGGCGGGCGGCGGCGAGGGCTCGCCGTACCCCGCGTGGGCAGGCCCGCGGCCGCGGCAGGCCCGGAGCGCGCGGGCATCTCCCGGGTCACGCGGGGGTCATGCCCTCCCCTGACCCCTGCCCTGCCCCTGCTTCGGAAAGATCTTTGCTCGAGGAGAGCGCGCGGCGCTTTTGAGGCGAGCAGGGCGGGGCAAGGGGGAGGAAAGGTGTGCCCGGGGAAAATCGAAAGGAAAAAAAAACTGACGGAGGCTGTGCCCAGAAGCCCAGGGCGAAGCCAAGGCGGCCGCCGCTGCTTTCGTTGCTGCTCGGGGGCTGGAGCCGCCGGGGCGGCCGCCGCCGCCTCCTCCGGGCGGGCGGGCGCGCGCGGGCGGGCGGAGTGGGGGACTCTCCGGGCGCTGACATTTGCAGGCTGCCCTCCTGATTGGTCCCCTTGCCGAGCTGCTCACGGGTTCATTCAACTGTTAAGCACCTCCCCGTCTCTCTAAAGGACATTATAATGCAAGAAGCCCCCTTTTTAACCACAAACCGAATTTTCTTTCATTTAGGTGATCTATATATATCTATATCGTATAGCTTATAGCTTATATCTATTTTAAATAACTTAAAGCCGCTAAAATTTGGGGGGGAACAGCTTTCGCCCTGGAGCGGTGCGCGATGCTGTCTCACGCCGACCTCCTGGACGCCAGGCTAGGTGAGTGTGCGCCTCTCGTCGCCTGGGCAGCCAGAAGAAGCTGGGGCAGGAAATTGTCAATTTGTTCCTTATTTTACCTTAATGCGCCCTAAATGGACTAATTTCTTTAAAAGTAATTGTGCTACATTAAAGTTTAATTTGATTTAACATCGTTTAAAAAAATCTATGGAAAAATGTAGATCCAAAAAAGGAGTTGGGGAATGCTGTTACTTTTTCTCTTATTTCTTTTCTCTTCCCCACCCCCTCTTATTATTATTATTATTTTGAAAGGCGATCTACACCCCGATAATTTGCTTGGAGGTTTTTTTTTTTTCACTCTCTTTCTTTCCCCCCTCCCATTTGCTTTGATTTGAGATTTCTCAGTCTCTGTCTTTTTTCCTTTTCGTTCTCTCTCCCCTATATTAACTTCCCTCCTCGTCTAAATGTGGTTGAATTCGTAGAAAATCTGTCATGAAGTAGAAGCCTGGTGCAATCTAGGCGGGCTTTCTAAGTGTGCTGTCTGAGAAAGGAGAAAGCTAAATTCTGCCACACAGGCATCCCTCTTGTCAGTGGTTGAGAGGAACGCGACTTTTATGTCTCCGGGGGAAAAAAAGTTGAATTCTCTAAAGTTTGATTCACTATTATTCCCAGAGAGTTTAACTAGTGTTTCCTTAATGCTGTCTGTTTTGCTGGGCTCTGGGTTTTCAGCTCGGGAATCTTTGGTGATGGATGTGACTCCATTTTCCAAATACTTTTCTTTGATTTGAGGGGGAGGACGAACTGATTTGGGTTGATTTCAGGGGGTGGAAGGCTTGAAGACATTCATCTCACTAAGGCAAGAGGGGATCCGCTAAGGGCCAGAGGTAGAGTTCAACCCGCTGCCGAAGCGCAGGTGGGGCAGTAGCTAAGGAGTCATTTAATCTCTTTCTCTTTCTCTTTCTTTCTCTTTCTCTCTCTCTTTCTCTTTCTTTCTTTCTCTTTTCTTTTCATTTCCTTCTTTACTTTTCTTTTCTTCTCTTTTCTTTTCTTTCTTTTTCAGACCCAAACATTTGCTCTTGGTTTCCTGGGGCGCCAGGGGTTCAATTTGTGAAAGGGACTCAGAGACACATTTTACTGCCAGGTTTGGGAGTGTTTTATTGTGGGAGAGAGGAAAGCATGTGCTGTTTACTGCGGGAGCCGGCTGCAGACAGAGCAGACAGGGCCGGGAGATGTTATTCCAGCCTGGCGTCCAAATCCTAGGGAAACGAGATGAGCACCCCAGGAGTTCCGTCAAAGGGCAAACGTGGGCGCGGAAAGAGCGGAGAATGGGCCTGAAGGAGGACCGCCCCGGGAGGATAGTCCCACCCGGCCTCGCCAGGAAAGTAGTGACCGCGACCTCCTTGCCTCCTCAGGTATGAAAGATGCCGCCGAGCTTCTTGGCCACCGGGAGGCGGTGAAGTGTAGGCTGGGCGTGGGGGGCTCCGACCCCGGGGGCCATCCGGGGGACCTGGCCCCCAACTCCGATCCGGTCGAGGGAGCCACTCTGCTGCCCGGAGAGGACATCACCACGGTGGGGACTACCACGGCCTCGCTGGCGGTGAGCGCCAAGGACCCGGACAAACAGCCCGGGCCCCAGGGCGGCCCGAACCCCAGCCAAGCGGGCCAGCAGCAAGGCCAACAGAAGCAAAAGCGCCACCGGACGCGCTTCACCCCCGCACAGCTCAACGAGTTGGAGAGGAGCTTCGCCAAGACGCACTACCCCGACATTTTCATGCGCGAGGAGCTGGCACTGCGTATCGGGCTCACCGAGTCCCGAGTGCAGGTACGTGGGGCCTGGGCGCCGGGGGCAAAAGGCAAGGAGCGGGCGAGAGGATTTGGGCAAAGCGTTTACCCTTTCCCGGACGGGATCCCTGGCTGCATTTTATTGCTTCTGTGTTCCTGAGTCGATGTAGCTCTTTCTCTGCCCAGAAAGTGGCCTCAATCACCATTTCCAATGGACACACAGGGTCCCCATCTCCCGCCAATATATCTACTTCCCTGCAGAAACTACTAAAAACGAAGTCCGCCGTTTTTCGGCAGCCAGATTCGCCTTTCTTCCTGAGAAGGGAACCTCCGCGGTCTTCCATGCTGCTAAGCCAAGCGCAAAACTGACTCGAACTCGCGTTATTCACAAGTATTTCATTACTCCCTCTTGAGATTGTATTAAACTTCTGGATAAATGAAGGGAGGCAACGATATTCAGAAAACATGAAAAGATAGAAAATCCAGCGGTATGGGCGCCCTTTTCTGAGGAGCCACACCTGGGTTTCAAGTTACCATTTTATTCTCTTGAAAATCATCCTCCGACGCTCGCAGGCAAAATCCTTCTAGCTTTGATGTCTGCAAGGGGTTTGAATTTTGGTTTCCTACTAGAACGCTGGGAGCGGTTAGAGCGATGCCCCATAACCTGTGAGCGCCAGACTTCTTTGGTTTTCCTAAGGAAACTGGAAAGAAAAGGAAAAAAAAAAAAAGAGCGTACTGTTGTAGACACCCGCCCACAGAAGGGACATTTAGGACAGGAAAGGTTGACAGGTAATAGACAAAATCATTATTGCCCCCTATTCCTGCCCAATCGCCTTCCAAGTTGAAAATTATATAACACCTAGAAAACCACACCTATAATTTATTGGAAATTTGGGAATAGAAGTGTAAATTCAATGAAATCCCAGATTTTTAGTTGCCTTTTTTAGGAGTGAAAGCAATATATCAAATATTTTACGGACATATGCTGCCCTTGAAATTCCAAAAAAGGACGCTTAGTCTTGAGCTATCCAGGGTGCTGAAAACTCGTTGCCATCTTCGACTTGGGTGTTTTCTGTCCGATATCTTGGGTGTCAAACGGACTCATTTATTAAACCAGAGCCAGCTGTTTTTGCAAATTAAGTATAAAGATCTCCGTTATTTTACATTTGAACTAAGTAGTAAGCAATAAGAGTGTCCATAATCACAGTGTTGGATATTTCTTTCTCTATTGGCATTTTAAAGATAATCTAAACTGGAAAACAGTTTATGCTTCTACTCTAATGGTCAGCAAATGGATACTATCGAGGAGTTAAAGTGGCCCAATTAATAATGTAATATTCAGGATTTAAGATAATGATTATTATGTTTTACTCAGTAAAATCTGGGTGACTTTCTCAGTGAACTCTGGAAGGGCTGACTCAATGGTTGTTGAAGTTATACACTGAAAGGTTGCTAATTTTATTGTGCAGATATATTAGTAATGCTATTTAAAATGTTACCTTGCTCCTCTTTCTAAACCTAAGTTTAGCTCAAGCCTTTACAGATAAATACAGTTTCAATAGTTGCTTTAATACTAATGATAAGACTGGTTGAAAATTTTGTGGGTTTTTGCTTTAAAAAGTAAAATACTGTTACATAACCTAACCATACTGGTAGTTAGCTTAAATTAAAATAGAACTTAGAATCACAAATAAAATATAATTGGACAACTGATCTTATGAAAAAAGAAAATGAGGTCTATTAAACTTTATTAGGTCTTCCAAAGGTTAATGACAGTGATTCTTTTAATAGAAAAAGTTATAAGTGAAATAAAATATAAGCTATGTAATAGAAACAGTTATTTTCAAAAAGTACACAAAAGAATATGCAAGAAGAAAGAGATAAAGTACTTTAATTGTGCTAGCATAATGTTCAACCAAAGATAATAGCTTGAGGCTGCTGATAGAAACAATTTAATAGAACAGCAATTTCAATATTTTTAAAAATAATGTTCCACAGTTTAAAAAGTAATCAGATCAACATAACCTTCTTAATTAACATTTCAAAATGATTAACATTATGTAATTTAATGCAAAAATAATTTATGGAAAATGTATTTACTTCACAATTCACTGTACCATTGCTCCTTGACCAAATTCAAATTAAATAGTAATTGGTTTATGTTCTTATATGATGAGTACTTCATAGTTTTCCTATCATTAACAGATTGCCACACATACTTTTTGGTATGTGGGCCACCACACTGATTAAAAATGAACTAAACATTTAATTTGTTGCAACTGTATGTTTTTAAAGAAAAATTTTTATTCTAAACTAAATTATCCCATATACTTTCTATCTATATCTAGTATATATCAAACTTTTAGGTATTTATTAAAGTAACTCTACTCACATGGAGGCCAATTCCATGTCTGATATTGCTCCCCTTTTCTAGCTAGTGTAATAAAACCATTCCTTTTATAGCATGCCATTATTAGAAACCAATTTCAGAATTATTTATAACCTGGAATGGCTTATTAAGCAGCAATGCGAGAATCATGCAAATTACGCGATCAAATGCAATATAATAAGCATAATCATTAGTCTCTAGCACGGATTAATTAACTTTCAATATTTTATTTACATAAAAACCAAATCAGTGAAATAACTTCTGCACAGTCAGGCTTGCCTTTCAATATTTTATACGAACAAAAATAATGTGCTGTAATTCCATTGACCGTGTCCCCCAGAATGGCCCTGTCACCTGCCACATCTTAATAGGGGGACAAGCTGAGAGTATTTTCTAGTTTTCTAATGGAATGAGAAATTGCATTTTCTTCCTCTCCCAGCACTATTAAAGTGTAATGAATTCAGCCCAGGGTTCACGGCTGGCTGATCGAAATGAACCTGAGATCTAGGCTTTAATACAGCTCCCCAGATTTCCTCCCAAATCTCCACATTAATCATTTGCTGGATTCCAATGAGATCTTCATAAAGAGTTTGCTTCGAGGGGAGAAAAAGTAATATTCTCTCTCCCCCCTTTCTCTATTTTAGAGTCATTTACAGCTGGGGAATTAAACGGGCTATATATTTTAAAATACATTTACAGTATGTCTATATTACTGTAACAGCAGATATCATGAAAGTGGATTTTTAGATTCCAACCTCCATTAGATTCTCACTGTTGTATTAAGCATTTTCCAAGAAGAGCTGCATTTCAAACTGAGTACAAGTTGCCTGTGGTTGCGGTTAATATATTTCCTCAGTTGTCATCTGTGCATTCTCAAAATCTCCCTCAGGTTTTGCCTGCATTTTAATCCGTCATGCTCTAGTTTTCAAGTGGAAACATTCACATTTTAGAAACATATGCATGATAGCTTGGAACGGAGGTACTCAGACCCCATACAGATTTTTTTCCCCAATTCCAGTAAGCCATGAAACATAAAATACTTTGTAGCCACCATTTGACTAGTAACCCTCAAACATAATTGAGCACGATTTTTCGATTATTTCTATAATATCTAGTTCTTTAACAGCTGTTCTTTTCCGCTTGTGCCTGAGTAGATCCTAGAACCAGAAAGCTTTCTGGCGATAGCGTTTTTTACTGAAATGCTGCGGAGCAGTTTTTTCCCCCCCTTCCTTTCTTCTTCTTCTCTCCCCTCCTGTCACCTTCTCTCCTCCCCCCCCCCCCCCCAAATCCCTCTCCTTTCTCCACCATGCACCACAAACAACCAAACGTTTCGGGATTCACCGGCCAAAGCCTCAACACCTGCAGGGTATTAGGAACGGGTCTTAAATTTACAAATACCAATCAAAACCTATCTGGGTGCGGGTTGTGAGGTTTGGGGGCTGTTTGGAGACAGACAACATCCCTGTCTGGGGGGTGGTAGAGGGCCTCCATTCCTTCTACCTCCCCCCAGTCCAGCCCTGGGTGGCTCTTGTAAAGCAATCTGTCCCCGCGCGTCTCCTCGCTGTGCCTCCCTGCGCTCGCGCGACGGCCGCTAACAGCTCAATCCGCAGCGGGCCGCAGTGATCTCGCGCACCCCAAGGCCCCTGCTGCCTCATTAGCAGCCTTGCCACCAATTCTGGAGCTGCGTGGGGGAAGGGACGCGGCGGCTTTACCCAGCGCAGACAGTGGGGTAGGCAGACAACGTGGGAAATGGGGTAGAAACCGACGACGCGGGTAAGGCGGAAAGGCCAGGGCCAGCCCTGGGCCGGGCGATAATTCTCCACGGCAACCATCGATGTTCACACTGGTAAGCAGAGTGTGTCTTCACTTGCACGGGTGTGAACACACCGCTGTGCATGGCTGGTTTAACGAGAATTGGGGGCAGGTACGTCTATACTCACGATGCTCTAGCTCGCAGAATACACACTAGAGGTTGGATTAACGGATGAATAACCTTCGGACCACGAATAAGGTGTTCAAATTGCGTTGGCCAAATTCTAAGAGGGAACTCCATCAGGACGGGACCTGTGTCCCACATCAGTTATATTGACGCACAGTAAACTTCCAGCTGATTAGATGTTAAACCACAGACCTACCAAGTAGGCATGCTGGCAACTTTTTTTTTAAGATGAAATTCAAATATGGTATAAAGAGGGGTTATCTTGGTCAGGCGGCTTACTTGATGTATTTCAGGCAGAATCCTTCTTCTGTGGCTGTGACTTTGACATTCGTAGGCAAATTTGCCTGGTAGGGTCTGAAATTTCTGGGCCACTGTTAAGAAAGAGTAGAAGACTCTCTTTTTTGGAGTATATTTAATTTTACCAAACACATCTTCCTGAAAAACGACACCTGGGTTTGTCTAAGCAAAATTAAATTGGATCCATAACAAATCTGAGCTTTAAACTTGACCTTTAATGTGTATCAGCCAGAGAATTTGCTTTTACAGCCTATGGATGAAACGGAGGTAACTTGAGGGAATTGGAGTCCACGGAAAGTTCTTGAAAAGAATAGACTTGAAGGCCCCCGGGGCTCAGGGCTTCAGCTTCCAACACACACGTGCAACCCAGACAAAGGGGATTTGGTGTCGTGGAAGGAGCTGGGTGGGAAGGGAAAAGGGACTTTCCACTCGGATCACTATAGTAACCTCTCAGCTCTGTCAACCGTGATGGTAGGGCGTTTTCCTTTGTCTTTTGATTTTGAAACTGGCTATGGCTTCAGTGGCCCTTCATCAATTTCCAAATTTCCAGCCTTTCTGAAAATTCTATACCTCATCAATGTTATAAGCCATGCTATTAAGCCACCTGGGTACACATGTTTATCTTCATTTGTTCACCTGTGGGTCGAGCCTTGACACATGCCCGCCTGCAGACTTGCGCATCTGTGCAGTGCACAGTATGTGCCAGAGCGCAGCGGCTTGGTGACCTCCGCACGCGGTAGTCTGTGTGCGCTGTCAGCTCTCCAGGGCACCATTGCTCCCAAGCGCGGGAATTCAGGGTTTCTGCATGGGTGGAGGGCCTGCCAGGCAGAAGGCATTTGCTCGGCCTGGGTAATAAGTGGGTGTATCTGGGTATGCACGATGGGGACTTCTGCCGCATCGCAGGTTGGCGGTTCAGGTCGCTAACCGCGCGCTCTGCATCTCCCGCCTCCGCCCGCTGCAGGTCTGGTTCCAGAATCGGCGTGCCAAGTGGAAGAAGCGAAAGAAGACGACCAACGTGTTCCGCGCTCCGGGCACGCTGCTGCCCACGCCGGGCCTGCCTCAGTTCCCGTCAGCCGCCGCCGCGGCGGCCGCCGCCATGGGCGACAGCCTGTGCTCTTTCCACGCCAACGACACGCGCTGGGCGGCGGCCGCCATGCCGGGCGTGTCGCAGCTGCCGCTGCCGCCCGCGCTGGGCAGGCAGCAGGCCATGGCGCAGTCGCTGTCCCAGTGCAGCCTCGCCGCCGGGCCGCCGCCCAACTCCATGGGCCTGTCCAACAGCCTGGCGGGCTCCAACGGCGCGGGGTTGCAGTCGCACCTCTACCAGCCCGCCTTCCCCGGCATGGTGCCCGCCTCCCTTCCCGGCCCCAGCAACGTCTCCGGCTCGCCCCAGCTCTGCAGCTCCCCGGACAGCAGCGACGTGTGGCGGGGCACGAGCATCGCCTCCCTCCGCCGCAAGGCGCTCGAGCACACAGTCTCCATGAGCTTCACTTAATGCCGCCGCGCCGCGGCCCGTTCTGCCCCCGGCGCCGGCGCCAGGCCGCTCCGGAGGCGCTCTCGGCGCGCTCTCTGGGCCCCCGCGCCCTGCCGGGGCTCCGACCCCGGCTCCCTGCCCCGACCCGGCCCCCGTCCCGGCCCCGGTGCCCTGCCCGGTCCCGCCCCATTCCCCGCCGGGTCCCGCTTCGCCCGCGCCTCTTCTCCTCCACTCGTCTGGGTTCGCTCCAAGCCCCAGCCCACGAGCCCCCGCTCCCCGCCTGATCTCTCTCGCTCACGGTCCCTCGCCCCCGGAGAGTCCCTCTGGCCTTCCCATCCAGCTCCTTCCTCGACCCCGTCCCTAGCGCCTCCCTCCATCCCTTCCCGCGACCCTCGGCCTCCCCGCTGGCTGTGGGCGCGCTCGCCGCCCACTCCTCCGGCCTTCTGCCAGGCGGCGTTCCCACCCACCCGTTCCACACCACGTCTAAGGCCCCTCGCCCGCCGCCTCCCCTCCCCTCCTTTCTTTCCCGCTGCATCTCACGCCCCTCCTTCTGCGCCTTGCAAAAAGCATCCTTCCCGCCATTTTACTTACCAGGGAGTCGACTCAGGATCTGAAATCAGACACCAATGGACTGGTTTGTGGGCAGAAACACACACTCGCACTCTCGCTCACTCTCAGACACCACACACATGTAGTGCACCTAGGTCACATACGGACGTGTTCAAGGGACAGCACAATGTTAGGGATTTTTGTCTTAAAGGAAGACAAACATCTATTACCAATAGCCTCATCTGAGGGCCCATACTTTGATTTATCCTTGTGTTCTTCTTCCTTTCTTTCTTCAGCAGCCCTACCCTTGTCTCGTTCATCCAGTCTCCTCCATGCAGCCCTCTATTGGCTTGCAAAAGACGTTTTTATTTAAAATTTTTTTTTCTTCTTTTCTTAAGACAACTGTGTGAGGGTATTGAAGGGAAGGCTTCTCACGAGGAACATGCCAGTGGATTGGGTGGCTGGAGTAGACTAAAGCAGTCATGTGATGAAGAGAGATGATCTTACCCATTTTGATAAGTCTTTATAAGGAAGAATAAAATAAACAGTCAAGAAAAAAAATTTCTTTTTGCAAAATCAAAAGCCACATCTCTTTTCTGGATCCTTTAGGACTGGTGTTTGATTGCTTCCTTTTTCTTTTCACTCTTCTCGCTTCTCTGTGCCCTTGGTTGTTCTGTGGTAGTCCTGTCGTCCCTCGTGCCCCCGCCCCGGTCACCGCTCTGGCCCTTGGCGGCCGCGGGTGGGTGCACTTGGACATCTACAACCCTGCAACTTTGTACAGAGAAATACAATCAGCTCTTTCTGCATGTGCTGGTCAAATCCAAACCCAGAGAACAGAAGCGCTTTCTACGAATGAACAAACATGTGAAATAGGATGTTTTGTGTAGATAAAGCATTCTTGTTACATACTGGTCAATTTGTGATATGTTTTAACTTACTGTCTGTGCTTATTTATGGAATTTGGTTTCTTAATAAATGTTTGAGCGGATATAAAGCATATTGTTTGACTTTTCCGGACAAGTTTATATCAAGTTAAATGTAAATGGATAAAATAAAATCATTTTCAGTATGTGATATGGAGAATGATGGCTTTTGGTGTGACTTTGAATGACGCGAGGATCCTTGAGAAGGGAGGGACGGAGGACTCGTCCTGGGGGTTCTCAATTCGCGCTCCAGTAAGGCGCACAGGCCTCATTGGCGGGACCCCGGCGTTTGGGAGCTGTCTTTCCGCCTTTAAGTAGTTTTGGGTTCGGTTTCCGGGTTGCACTTTGAGGTCCCAAGGAGCGGAGGCCGCGTAGTTAGAGACAGCGCCGGGCAGATGACCCAGACTGGGTCCGCGCGGAGGAGGCGCGCGGCGCGCGGACCGGAAGGGCGGGGACCTGGCCGAGAGCGCCCCGCGCTGCTCCCGGGCGTCGCGAGGCTTTTGACCCGCGCCGGGCTTTAGAGCCCAAGATGGGATTTGGGGCGCGGCTGCCCGTGGAGAACACTGGGCCCGAGAGTTGATAAGTTTCTCGGGTGAACGGTTTCCCTCGAACAAAGGAGTGGAGGGTGACGCTCGCCGGGGAGGCTGTGCACGGGAGGGAGGACCCCGCTGCAGCGAGGCTCGCGGGGAGCGGGGGAGGGCCGCGGTTCGCGCCGTCGGCGCGCGGGGCCGCGAGCTCTGCCGGTGGCGCCGCCCAGAGCCTTGCCTCGCTCCAGGGGCACGGCGGGCGCGAGAGCCCGCGGCTCTTTCTTTCCCCAGCGCCCACACTAAGTCTAGACAATCCCACCCTTCGTGCCCCAGATCTGGTCTGGGCTTCAGATACCAGGGATCTCCAAAGTGAGGCAAACGGTGCGTCTGAGGAAGAAACGCGTCTAGGGCGATCCGGCTGCGGGTCGGCGCCTCCTCGGGTCTCACCCGCCGGGCTGCTCGGTTTTCTCGCAGGGTCCTGGCTTGGTGAGAGTTAACCTCGAGTGTTGAAGTGACTCTCCCAAAGTAGTAAAAATGGCTATTTCTTGGGCAGTCTGAGGGGAGAGGTGGCAGGTGTGGTTTAAACTTTGAGGCAAATCTGTATCACAGGCTTCGTTTAGAATAGCCAAAATCCATTTTTAGGCTTGAAACTTATTGGTCTTTATAGGCATTCAGAGCGCACCCCTTTCCCCATAGGTAGATTTCTCAGTTGGTTGTCATACAGTGTAAATACTATTGTACTAGAGTACATTTTTTTTTTTTTTACCACTGGGCTACATGTGCGTTTTAGGCATTGTTGTAAGTATTAACTAAGAGAGCACAATGGACTATCCTGAAGTAGGTGAGGTCTAAAAAGGTACTTTTTCACTTGTGTGTGTTTTAAAGAATACCATATGTTAATATTACTATAGGAATTTTAATTATAGGTGAAACTGGTAGGTGGGTTCACAGACTATTTTAATTCTACATTTTCTAAAAGCATATTTTGGTAAAATAGCAAGGCATTAAAGTGAGAAAGGATTTCACATAAAAATAGAATATTTCTTTTTTTGAAACTCACTCTAGAATTTAGCAGCACAGTAACCAAATATCCAAAATATCAGTAGATCACTAGATGAAAACTACTTTTCCTTGTTTTTGTATTTTATTATAGTTTCTTTGTCTTATGTTAGTGCTCTCTACTTTTAAAAAAATTGAAATCATGGTTACTGTAATCTCAAGTCACATTTAAGAGATCAGTACAAATCACAGACTGTTTCACCAGCGAGCATGGAAGGTTGTTTACAAGGATGCTAATTTTACAGCTTTTTTATGCTGCTATAAAGCATAACTTTATGATGTAGGAATGCAATAAAGGATGCTAAATGGAATCTTTAAAAATTGTATTTCTCAAAGGCAGGAGAAATGGGACCTTTGATTTGAAAAAAAAAGGGCCAACTCAGAACATTATGAAGTTGCAAATCACCTAAGTGATAGATGCTTTCAAAGATACTTATATTTCATAACATAGTGGTTATTTGTCAATATTATAATGAAAGTATACAGAGTTTTTCACTTGACCTCTGGAATAATATTTGTTTCTATAGCAATAGATTATTGTTTTAAAGTCATATATACTGTTAGAATATAGGAGAGGCAACCTGGCTTAAACTGTTAAGGTTGACAGTTTAGCAAAGAAAAAAAGCAGAGAATGAGAATCCCAATTACAAGCCTGAAGGATATCTGCATTTTGAGGGAGGAAAAAACTCTAACAATATTATTTTCCCCTTTATCAACAGCAATTCTGACTTAAAACTGTTTGTTATTTTAAAAACTAATTGAATTTCATAAGGGAATAAAGATAATGATGAATAATATCAGAACACAAGGCAGAAAAGTACAATGCAGTAGATGTCCTGCCACTAATGAATTGTACTTTTTGCTGAGTAGTCTGTTTGGTATTGAGTACTGTTACCATATCTTAGGTAGAAAAAGTCAAAGTTCATTATATAACTAGATGATTGATTTATTTGAGTACAAATATTCATCCTTGTCTCTTTGTCTTCAATATTGGTACTAAATATCACGTGGCACCAAGTGATAGTATAGTTATAATGTAGCACTTAGTTTATTTTTTGTTAATGGTGGAAAAAATGTGATATAGGGATACAGCCTGCTAAAGATGATGGTATATACTGAATATAAAGTAGGATCCAGAGTGTGTTACTTACCATAGCTCTTGTTTGTCACGGAGGGTCACCAGGACCTGGTATCTGCTCCTTTCATCTTTGCCTCCCGATCCATAGCCACCATGCTTGAGTGCATCTCCATCCATGTCAGCCAGGCTGGTATCCAGATTGACAGTATCAGCTGGGCTCTACTGCCTGGAACATGGCATCCAGCCCAATGACTAGATGCCAAGTGACAAGACCTTTGGGGGAGGAGATGATTCCTTCAACATCTTCTTCAGTGAGATATGCCCAGGGTAGTATTTGTAGACCTGGAATCCATGGTCACTGATGACATTTGCATTGGCACCCACCACCAGTTCTTCCACCCTGATCAGCTCATCACAGGCAAGGAAGATGCTGCAAATAATGCCCATGGACACTACACCATTGGCAAGGAGATTATCCACCTGGTTCTGGACAAAATTTGTAAGCTGGCCGACTAGTGCAGAGGTTTTCAGGGCCTCTTGGTTTTCCACAGCTTTCATGGGGGAACTGATTCTGAGTTGACTTCCCTGCTGATGGAACATCTTTCTGTTGTTTATGGCAAGAAGGCCAAGCTGGAGTTCGCTGTTTACTCAGCCCCCTCAGGTCTCCACAGCTGTAGTCGAGCCCTACAACTCCATCCTCACCACCTGCACCACCCTGGAGAATTCAGATTGTGCCTTCTTGGTAGACAATGAGGCCATCTGTGACATCTGTCACAGAAACCTCAATGTTGAGTGCCCAACCTATACCAACTTCAACTGCTTTGTTAGCCAGATCATGTCCTCCATCACTGTTCCCCTCAGGTTTGATGGTGCCCTGAATGTTGATCTGACAGAATTTCAGACCAACCTGGTGCCTCTCCCCACATCTACTTTCCTCTGATCACATAGACCCTTGTCATCTCTGCTGAGAAAGCCTATCATGAACAGCCTTGTGTAGCAGAGATTACCAGTGCTTGCTTTGAGTCAGCTAGCCAGATGGTGAAATGTGACTCTCACCACGGTAAATATGTGACTTGCTGCCTGTTGTACCATGGTGATGTGGTTCCCAAAGATATCAATGCTGCCATTGCCACCATCAAGACCAAGCATGGCATCTGGTTTGTAGATTGGTGTCCTACTGGCTTCAAGATCGGTATTATTAACCTGCCACTATGATACCTGGTGGAGATCTGGTCAAGGTCCAGTGAGCCGTGTGTATGCTGAGCAACACCAGAGCCATTGCTGAGGCCTGGACCTGCCTGAACCACAAGTTTGATCTGATATATGCCAGGTGTGCCTTTGTTCATTGGTACATGGGTGAGGGGATGGAGGAAGGAGAGTTTTCTGAGGCCCCTGAGGACATGACTGCCCTTGAAGAGGATTATGAGGACGTTGGTGTGAATTCTGTTGAAGGAAAGGGCGAGGAAGGAGAGGAATGTTAGTACCCATTTCTCTCAGCCCTATGTCATGTCATACTTCCAGTACTTAAGTTTCTATATTAGCTGACAAAGCATTTAAGATCTCTGGTTAGATTGTCTTCAATTGATTGTGATTGTCTTATTTTTCCATGTGTACCCTTAAAGTTTTCCATCACGTTTCAAAGTTAAGCCTTCAAGGAAAAAAAAGTAGGATCCTGAGCAATTTGGGTAAAGCAAATTAGATGTAAACAGAGAATATAGAGGAAATTCTGATTTTGGGGCAATTTATATTTGATGCTCTGAATGACTTTTTACCCTGAAAATGGAAATGTAGTTTTAATTTGGACTTTGGACTTTAAATCTTAACTTTTAGGATAAAGAAAAAATTTAACCCACAAAAATGTGTCTTGTAGTAATGGTGGTAGTTAACCTGTCAGTTGAAAGACTGTAACCTTCCTTTTCTCCTTTTCATGACATAAAGGTAATCTCATCTGAGGGCATTTATGTGAAGAAATAACAGCATGGCATGGTGAAACTACTGGCTCATTAATCCTGGCATCTTCTTCCTACAGGGTTCCTTGATTAGTTAGATTCATTCATCGGGCATTTCAGAGTTTTTGATTTGTCACCATTGGCTAGGTTCACTGAGTTCAGGCTAAATTGAGCCAGAAGCAATGTTTATTAGTAATTTTGTAGTACAGGCTACCCTAATAATTCAGCCCAAATATCTCATCTGAAAAATATCCATTCACCCTCGCTTCTAATGTGGGTTGCAGCTGTGTTCAAAGGGAATTGCAAGAACACAAGTGATTGGGCATGTATTTTCTAAATTATTAATATGATGGCTAATAGCTGTAAACCCATCTTTGTATCCAGTGCAGAAATTATGATTCATTTTAAAAATGAAAGCAGTGACAAGGGGGGGCACTCCCTGCCTGACTCTCTGCTAACTCTTATCAGTACAGAGCTCTCGTTCGGGCACGGTGGCCTATTTAGCGTGTGGCTGTTACAGAAAGAAATAGAACAATGCCTTTGGCTTTTCCTGATGCACGCTCTATCAAAACAAGGCATGGATTTATAAGACTTATTACAAAACGCTGTCCAGGAACTTCAGGCATGAGCTACACAGAGGACTCTCTCTTGGTTTTGATGTCATAATCAGTCTTTAAGCAGGCATAGTTAGCTATTTGTGCAGTTATACTGCATCTTCCATCCACATGATCAAATATCCCATATATCCAAGTTTCCATTGCAAAGCCATATTGAATTTTAGTTACACTTGTTGCAGTTGCTCATGCCACCACAATTCTTCTCAGGTCTGTGTTGAAGCAATTCATAGGTACCAAGAAATATCTAATTAAGTCACATGATATATATAGTATATGTCCTTTAAATCTTTCCTTGAGATGTCACAGGGTTGTATATGCTTTTGCCCACAGTCCTTATTGAAGTTATTTAAGATAAACTCAAACAAGGTCAGATTAAGAACTGTAGGAGCCCTTAGCACTGAAAAGACTCATATAAAATTAAAAATAAAAACAATGCTAAATTATAAATCACAAAACTTGGGTGTGCTAAAATTAAATAAGTTCTTACTAGATATTCTAATTATAAAATTCTTAATTAGTTCACTGATGCTGAACTGGACTCTTTTTTGCTGCCCTTTTGTTAATATTGCATGCTTAGTTTGCCTATTATGTACTGATTTCAGAAATAACCTTTTCATAAGGTGGCTCATTTACCACTTTCCCTCTAATACCTTATGTTTGAACCCCATCTTTAGGTTGACAGAACACATTATCTCATTTCTTGCTCATTCAAAGTTCTCTGACTCTCTAGGACAGCTCCTCTGTGGTGACTCAGGGATCTAAGCTATTTTTATTTTGCAGCTTTACCATCTCATTATGAGTTTTCCCATGGTCTTTGTGGTAGAGAAAGAGCTGAACGTTTTGCACTAGCTCTTTTTTTCTTTTTTTTTTAAGATTTTAATTATTTATTTCTCTCTCCTCCTTCCCCCCCCCCACCCAATTGTCTGCTCTCTGTGTCCATTTGCTGTGTGTTCTTCTGTGACAGCTTCCATCCTTATCAGTAGCACCAGGGATCTGTGTTTCTTTTTGTTGCGTCATCTTGTTGAGTCGGCTCTTCTGTGTGTGCGGCACCATTCCTGGGCAGGCTGCACTTTCTTTCCCGCTAGGCGGCTCTCCTTATGGGGCGCACTCCTTGCGCGTGGGGTTCCCCTACGCGGGGGATACCCCTGAGTGGCACGGCACTCCTTGTGCGCATCAGCACTGCACATGGGCCAGCTCCACACAGATCAAGGAGGCCCGGGGCTTGAACTGTGGACCTCCCATGTGGTAGGCGGACGCCCTATCCTTTGGGCCAAGTCTGCTTCCGTGAACTAGCTCTTAATGCTTTGGCCCAGAAATTTCTGCTTATGGTTCAATACGCAAGAATTAGTTACATGGCTTCCCCTAACTGCAAGGGGATTAGGAAATGTGGGGAAGCACATGGATATTCAGTGAGTAGAAAATATCTCTGCCACAATCTTAATTTCACAGTGCTAAAAAAAACCTAGTTCCTTCATTCAACATGTTTTTCATAGTTATACATCAACCACTTTTTTTTTTGTGTGTGGACAAAGCATGGAGGTGGGGGTGCCAGAAAAATAGGTGACATCTCTTCTCTGAAGGATCTTGCAATATAACTGGGGAGATAGGACAAATATATTTATAAAAGAAGACAGTTTTTTTGGGATGCTGATTTGGCTCAACTGATAGAGCATCCGCCTACCAAATGGAGGTCCAGGGTTCAAACCCAGGGCTTCCTGACCCGTGTGGTGAGCTGGCCTACATGCAGTGCTGATGCACACAAGGAGTGCCCTGCCACGCAGGGGTGTCCCCCGTGTAGGGGGGGCCCACGTGCAAGGAGTGCACCCTCTAAGAAGAGTCTCCTCGTGTGAAAAAAAGTACAGCCTACCCAGGAGTAGTGCCACACACAGAGAGCTGATGCAGCAAGATGACACAACGAAAAGAGACACAGATTCCCGGTGCTGCTGACAAGAATACAAGTGGACACAGAAGAACACGCAGTGAGTGGACAGAGAGCAGACAACTGGGGGGGGGGGTGGGGGGGAGGGGGGGAGGAGAGAAATAAAAATCTAAAAATAAATAATTATATATATAAAAGGCAGTTTTTAAGGTTCGGTCAAGTGCTGAGTACACTGGTCCATGTCATAAATGCAGCGGGAACTCAAAGTAGCAGGAAATATTTGGGGATAGAATTCCTGGGCAAAGCTTCTTGGAGTAAATGGGCCTCACAGGATAGCAAGACCATCCTTTGGGATTTTCATGAATTCTTTTGACATTTCCTTATAGGTCTTATTTCAGAGGTATGTTTGGTATATTTATATATATCATGAACTCAATTCTCCAATATCGTTTTAACTGTGGAATCATTAGCTAGGTTCACATCTCTAATGACCAGGGCACAGTAAGGTGAGCCATTTGCTAGACTCACTCTAATAGCCATTCATAACCTAATATATTCATCCTCAAATGGATGAATCATAACAATGTAATTCTTCAGTATCTAGCATAGTTTCTGGCATATAGTAGGTACTCAGCAGATGTTTATTAAATTGAATTTAGGTTGGGTGTGTTAGTGTTAAAGCTCCCAACTTACTGTACTTACTACTGGTCTGTTATATCCAGTGGAGATAGTTATCAATTAAAAATATCATATATTAAAGGGCTTACATGATTATTAAGGTGAGAAATAAACAAATCACTCCTGATAACAAGCAAGACAGTGTTTTCATTCCCACAAAAAGAGACCATCCTTGTCCTGTGGTGAGCACAGTACTCACTTGGAGTACAGTAGTCACCCATGGGAGGCTAATTACCTTTCCCAAAGAACTGAGGAACCATGTAGTGTCTTCAAAAAGGCAATTTAGTAAATGATGCCCTGGTATCTTAGAAGAGTTAATATGCCACTCTTAGAAACTCTAGTGACTGGATTGTTTCCCACAGTAGAGAGAGGAACACCTGCTTGTCAAGAAACCAGCTATCTTAGATTTCCCTGTTGGAAGACTTAAGAGCATCATTTTCATTTTAAACCTAGTGGCTTCTGTCAGAACTGGTTTTATGCCATGAGACATGTCAGATTTGAGGAGTTATGATGAGAATTTTCTCCTTGGGCAGAATTCCAAAACAGGACCTTAAGGTTCTGGTAGGGGTTGCTCTGGGTACAGGTTAGTGGATTGCTTCTTCTCAGAGAGCTGTTTTTCTCTCAGTTACAGAAGAACAATCCTTGTGCCACCCCCTACTCTGCTGCAGTTGGAGACCCTGAAGAAACGCAGCATGGTTTGGAGGAGGTAGTCATAATCCTTAGCCACTGCCTGGCTCTATGATCTTGGTTAGTCCAGCGACTTAGCAATATGTGCTTCCATTTCCTTATAGTATATATGAGGTTGTTCCTCAATGCTGACTGGTGGGGCAAATTGGTTTAAAAATACCTGTTGATCAGAGGCATGGTCTGTCTCTGTCTAATTTGTTGCTTTGAAAGGCACTGATGCAGAGAGGGTGTGGTTCAGTGGTTGAGTACTTGCTTCCCAAGTATGCGGTCCTGGGTTCAATTTCTGGTACCTCCTTTTAAAAAAAGGCATTGTTCTTTTATCTGGGGGAGGGAATCTGATTGAATCATGCCCACATTTTGTTAAGGGGTGAAAAGGTAAGTATATAACATCAGTGCCCTGTTGAGTTTCTGCCACTGACAACATCCCTAACCTCCTGGTAATAGGACCCAGGGTCAGGCTTGGAACTGTATAGGAATTGTTTTCCAGAGTAGGAAACGAAGGTTAGAACATACAAGAATATAACTTTTTATAGACAAATATGGCTGTGTGAAGGAATCCTCATCCTTTTTCTAAACAATTAGTGCCGTGGGGCCTGTGTATAATACAATTAAGTATGGTTAGTCCATGGATTTAACTAAACAAGAGAAATTGGAGAGAAAAGACAGCATAGACGTTTTCTCATGTAGGGAGCACTTAGTAAATTTTGGCTGAACTGATTGGATTCAAATAATGCCAGTTCTATGTGTGAAGTTAGCAAGGCAACTTACCAAGCTAGAGTGGGACAGTGTTAGCATATTTTTTTAGTTGCCAAGGCAATGCCAAGTGTTTATGACCACATCAGAGAATGAAAAGAATGGGCAGTCTAATGGTTGCTCAGGTGAGTGTGTGTACACAGGTCAGGAAGAATCTCTGCTCATAACCTTTCTTTGCATATGGATAGAGGCTAATAGTTCAACGCCAGGGGAAACTGGTGAGTATGTGAAGTTTTTTGGGGGGAGTCTTTATCTTTTTTCATTCTTCCAACCTTTTCAGGATCATAGACCTTTTTCAAATCCTTCTACCTATCAAAAAAGAAAGTAGCTGGTATCAGTTACGTTTTGATTGAATAGATTTATAAGCAATGTGCTAACTCATCCATCTTAAGCCCTTCAGTTTTAGTATACATAGAATGTCTTTATCTTAATCCTTTGAAGAACTTTTAAGCACTGGAAGGCAAGTAAGGGTGATGTCGGAGGTAGAGTGTTTTCATGGGAGCTTTTTGCAGGTTAAGGAAATTATCCCATACCTGAAACTGACTCTCCAGATAAATTTACTTTAGTAGTTTGGGGACATTTAAGGAGCTGGAACAAAAGGAGTGGCGGCTATTTCTTCATTTGGGAGGTGGGAATACAGGTGTTTGTTTCATTGTTCTTTAAACTGTACATATACATTACGTATAGTCTTCTGTCATACATATTTCACAATAAAAAAAAAAAAAAGCAGTAGTAATTTCTTCCCTGGTGTCCCATCTTTAAACATCAGCTTTTCTAGAGCTGTTACATATTCCCTGGGGGACTGATTGCTTAAGAGCTGTAAAATACACAGAAAAGCCTTCTGGCACTTTTCTTTTTTTGCTGCTTCTAAGTGAAGATCTGGCTCCAGGGTTATCTCCGCTATTTCTGTCTTGTACCACTCCCACTTCCCCACCCAGCAAAAGCACTACCTTATTTCCTCATCTCTATTCCTCTGCTTCAAAATCCTGTGTCCATTTTTTTGTGTAATATACAGGTCTGAGTTTCCTTCTTCCTTCTCTGAGATAATCCTGTTGTTCTCTCCAGATGGCGTTTATCATCTTTCCCGCCCCAAATCTCTGCTGCCTCAGAAACACCTAGAGTTGAAGTCAGGGCTGGAGAGAAACAGCAGCGGGATATGTTGCCCAGGCACCCCTCAGGTAACTAGGATGAGGGAGAGAGGGAAAATGGGGGCTTCATGGGAAAGTCTGCCCTGGGGCATAGGAATATGCTGAGACCATGAAACTTCAGTTTGGGGAGAATCAGATCGTGGACTTTGGTGCTTTAATTGTTTGTAGTGATGATTAGTTCAGCTGTTTTCCTGGCCCTGAGTGCAAGGTACTTGGCACTCATCTATTCATTAGATGGCAAAAGTATTTATTGAATAAGGAATACTGAGGTGGTATAAGGGGAAAATGCAACAATGGCTTTGATTTTAGGTACCAGAAAAGCAAGAGATGAATCAAATGACTTGTAATATAAAAGTAAAAATCTTATTGATGTGAGTTGCTTATCTAATAACCATGAAGGACTGAAGTATTTATATACAAAATAAAATACTTTCAAATGAACGTTGAGTTTTGCTTTGCAACAGTTCATGAATTCTGCTAGATGTTTGGTAGGATATAGTATCAAGATTGGAAAGGTTGTCATTGGTCATCTAATCTTCTTGTTGCTGGTTAAGTTGGTCACACAAATTATAGACCAAATGGTTGTTTAGTCTTAGCTTAGGCATCTCGAAGAGACAGGGAGTTCATCACCTAGAAGGGATTCCATTTCTTCTAGAACATTCTTATATGAGGAAACTTGCTTCCCTCTTGCTTATCCTTGATGTCCTGCAAAACAAGCCTCCATCCTTTATTACTTGACGGATCTTCACATGTTTGAAGACAGCTTTTCTGTTCTTCCTTTCCTAAAATCTGTAAAAGATAGTCAGAAGGCTAGGGTTTCTTAAGTTACCAAAAAACTTGTTTTGTGATCATTATTTAATAGAAGACTGATTTTATTCATAAGGAGCAGCAGGGTATCTGTATTTATTTTCCTATCTCAGACATTTGAGCAAATTATTTTTGATCAATATTTTTCAGTCCCTGGGCTTAGGAATCTCATTTTAAAGTTTGAGAAATGTGTATTAATTGCTGAAGTTGTCCAGGTGAATGAAATTTAATTACTGTTATCTCAGGAATGGGTCTCTCCTGGAAAGCAATGCTGGGCCTTTCTGGCCTCTCAGCTAAAAGCCTTGGAACAATCTTGGATCTTTCAGTGACTGAATACTATTAACATTGACCCCCATTAGCTACCTTATTCTTATTTATAAGTCCTTTCCCCCTCTTTTTAGTAGTCATGGATATCTCAATTCCAGTTAGACCTTCCCCCTACAACACACAACTTGAATTCTTTTTTTTTTTAAAGATTTATGTATTTGTCTCCCCTCCCCCCACCCACCCTAGTTGTCTGTTCTCTGTGTCTATTTGCTGCATCTTCTTTTTTGTCCACTTCTGTTGTTGTCAGTGGCACGGGAATCTGTGTTTCCTTTTGTTGCGTCATCTTGCTGCGTCAGCTCTCCATGTGTGCGGCGCCATTCCTGGGCAGGCTGCACTTTCTTTCGCGCTGGGTGGCTCTCCTTATTGGGTGGCTCTCCTTATGGGGCGCACTCCTTGCGTGTGGGGCTCCCCTACGCAGGAAACACCTCTGAGTGGCAGGGCACTCCTTGCGTGCAGATGCACATGGGCCAGCTCCACATGGGTCAAGGAGGCCCGGGGTTTGAACCGTGGACCTCCCATGTGTTAGACAGACGCCCTAACCACTGGCCCAAGTCCGCCGCCTCAACTTGAATTCTTTTCAAGTGATATAAAGCCCTTTTTGATTGCTGCTCATGTAGTATGGTCATCTCCTGCCTAGTTTCATAAAATTCAGGTTTTATGAAACTATGCCTATTCTCAATCCTTTAGATTTCATTGCTCTGCAAACTTATTTTATTTTTAAAAAACTATTTATATATAAACATTAATGCAACTCACCATGAAAAAAATCCACCAAAACCCCATCCCCTATCTGATTACATTCATTGATTTATGTCGCCGTCTAGTCTTTATACATGTGCTTATTTAATTTATTAATATTTGTGACCAAATACAGATATTTTTGTATTCTGCTTTTGTACATTTCCCATATTGCTGTATGTCCTCATATGTAAACTCGTATATTTTAATGACTAAAGCATTAGTTTATAGCTTCTTATGATTATACAAATATTACCTATTTATCGTAAACAACTTTAGTATAAACACATATTTGTTCATTCAAAATATATGTGAGTTTACATAATAGTTCACACTCTGTCCTACATAATTTTGTAAGTTATGACAAAATGGCATGTACCTGTCATTGCAATGTCATGCAGGACAATTCCAATGTCCCAAAAATTCCCCCATATTATACCTATTTTTTGCTCTCCCTCCTCCCAGAGGCTCTGATGACCACTGCTTTTATATCAATGATACAAGTTCTTCCATTTCTAGAATAACAAGTCTATAGTAGAATAATAGTAAGTCTACTTTAGTCCATTGTTCATTCTCCAATCCTGAGGATTTTGGGATAGTGATGCCCACTCTGACGCTAATTGAGAGGGAGCGTAGATCCCATGGAGTATATGGTTGGAACTATCTTGCTTGCAGTTGCAAATGCTTCATTATGTGTTTATCAATTGTAACAAATGTGTACCACATTAATGAAGGATGTTAATGTGGGAAAGCATGGGATGGGGAGGGAGCGGAGCCTATGGGAATCCCCTATTTTTTTTTTAATGTAACATTTAATCTAAAGTTTCTTTAAATAATTAAAAATTTACAAAAGTTAACTAGCCCCAACAGATTAGAGATCTGAGGGAAAACTGTAGTATAGTATAAACGATGCCACTTATAGTACTACCTATGTTCATTTAAGAAAAAAATAAAATGAAAATCTAAAAAAATATATGTTCGAATGTCTATTCTGAGTCATTAGCCCCATCAAAGAGTTAAGCACCAGTCTGTCTGTCTATCATTTTTAGGATGTACCGGGAATTAAAGGACTCTTGTATATGGGAAGTAGGCGCTCAACCACTGAGCTACACCTGCTTCCCTGTTCATGATTTAGATGTCATACCCAAACAGGTACTTTAAAATTCATTGGAATTTGTGGCTTAATGAGGTTTTTTTAGAGTGACCTAAAAGTAGGGGTACCAAATTTAGTGAGTAAAATTCAGGATGCCCATTCAAACTTGAACCTCAGATTAGCAACATATATTCTTCAGGATACATGTCTCATGCAATATTTAGGACATGCTTATACTGAAGAAAATCATTCATTGCTTATCTGAAACTCAAACTCAAAACCCTATATTTTATCTGGCAATGCTACCTATAAAAAGGTCTCTAAGTGTCTATTATTTATATCAATAAAGGGACTATTTTCTGCTTATGCTTGAGACCAGAGATATTTTATACTGCGAAGTAGATGAAGCAATACATCCTGAAAAGATTCAGTCATTAATGATCACTGAAACTTGACATTTCCTTATGAGTATGGAGGCTTTTTTCACATGTGGAGAAAGATTTTTTTTTTTTTAAAGATTTATTTATTTATTTAATTCCCCTCCCCCGGTTGTCTGTTCTCTGTGTCTTTTTGCTGCGTCTTGTTTCTTTGTCCGCTTCTGTTGTCGTCAGCGGCACAGGAAGTGTGTGCGGCACCATTCCTGGGCAGGCTGCACTTTGTTTTGCGCTGGGCGGCTCTCCTTACGGGCGCACTCCTTGCGTATGGGGCTCCCCTATGTGGGGGACACCCCTGCGTGGCAGGGCACTCCTTGTGCGAATCAGCACCGCGCATGGGCCAGCTCCACATGGGTCAAGGAGGCCCGGGGTTTGAACCGCGGACCTCCCATGTGGTAGACGGACGCCCTAACCACTGGGCCAAAGTCCGTTTCCCGAGAAAGATTGATTGTTATTGGTTTTGTTCCTCTGGGTGTGATGCCCTTTGATAGTATTATATTTGGTGGGGGGCCTCTGATTAAGTTTACTTGGTAAAATCAATTTAGGCCTTCCGATTGGGCTGTGTTAGGTGTAGCTCAGGTTGAGTCTTTGCCCCCTTTGGCCTATATAAATGGACACTCACTCAAGAAGACAGGAAAAGAGAGAGAGTTCCATAGATGCCAGAGAAGAGAAGGTTCAAAATAGCTAAAGCCCAGGGAGACATGAACCATTCACCTGATAGTTTGCAGCTGAAGAGAACAGAGCAGCTGAGCAGCTGAGAAGGCCTGGAAAGAAAGAAGCCTTATGCCAACCTGTAGCGGAGAGAGGGGAAGGGTGAACTCTAGCAGAGATTACCTGCCATCTTGCTTCGACATATGGCAGCTGACTTTGATGAGAAATCAATCTTGAGTTGGACTCTTCAGGGCCTTGTAATTGTAAGCTTTCACCCCAGATAAATACCCTTTATAAAAGTCAGCAGATTTCTGGTACTTTACATCAGCTCTGCCCTTGGCTGACCAATACAAAATTTGGTACCAGGATTGGGGTGCAGTCTGATGCAATTACCAAAAATGCTGGAACGGTTTAAAAATGGGTAAGGGGTATTTTTTGAAGGAATTGTGAGATGCTTGATTGAAAAGGCATAGATTGCTTTGAAGAAACTATTGGTAGGAATATGGACACTAAAGAGACTTTTGATGAGGATTTACAAGTAAATGAAACTATTACTGGAAACTGGAAGAAAGACAATCTGTGTTTTAAAGTTTCAGAGAACTTAGTAAGATTGACTACTGATGTTATATGGAAGGCAGAATTTGAAAATGGCGAGCCTGGGCATTTAGCTGAAGAGCTTTCCAAAGTAAACTTGGAGGATATGGCTTGGCTTCTCCTTGCAGCTTATCGCAAAATGTTAGAGGAAAGAGATAACCTGAGAACTGAATTGCTGGGCACAAAGAAACCAGAAACTGATTCCAGAAATTCCATGCTTATAGAAATCAAGCCCCCAGATGATAGTGCCCTATTTGAGGAATTAACTGAACTTGGAACTTGTAAGTCAGGATTGAAAATGCAGTTATCCAGGAAAGACTTGTGGAAAGTCTTACTGTCTGATGGCTTGGACCCCTGCTTCCTGCATGCTAAACCAAAAAGCTTTCTGTGAGATCTTTGTGAACAAAACCACGTCATCCTGGACTTAAAGGGACGTGGAGGGGGAGAAATGGAAGGGAAAACAGTGTTAAGAGGAAAACCATGGAAATTAAGGTCTGGAATTAAGACATCTCCTTGAGCCAAGAGAGGGACCCCACCCGTGTATATGGAGAGGGTAAGTTTGCCCTGGCATTTGAAGTGAGTGGATGTTCCAGCCTGTTGTTCAGGGAGAGTTCTGCTGCTCCAGGCTACAGAGAGGGTGGAGTATATTCCCCAAGGGTTGGGGAGAATGAGGTCAGCACCCCAATTCTCTTGAGAGGGGTGGGCCTGTTCCCTGTAGGTTGGGAAGAGTGAGGTCAACACCCCGTTGCTCTGAGAGGGGTGGGCCTGTTCCCCATAAATTAGGGAAGGCCAAAGCCTGTAAGCCAGAAATTGGGGAGTATGTTGCTGTCACATCACTCTACTAAGGGTGTGACACTGTACCCCAGAGACTGGGGAAAGTGTGGCCATCACCCCAGTGTTCTTAGAGGGTGAAGTCTGAAGCTTGGTTGCCATGCAGATGCTTGATAAGGGTGGAACCAAGAAAATGGCAGTTGGGCAAGCCTATGAAAAGGGTGGGTCCCCAAGAGGCCTCAGGAGAAGAAAACCTCATCTTAAGAATGTTTCTCAGACTTTGAAATCTAATAGAGTATGCCCTGTAGGTTTTCAGAACTTTTGGGAGCCAGTAATTCATGTTTCCTTCCCAAATTCTCCTTATGGTTGTGCAAATGTTTATCCTATGCCTGTCCCTTTGTATATTGGAAACGGGTAAATTGTTCTGTAAGTTTCACAGGTCTACGGCCAAAGGGGACTTTGCCCCAAAACAAACTGTATTTCTATAACTGATGTGATTTTGTACTTAGCATTGTTACTGATTTAAGGGTGCTTTTTTTGGAATATTGTAATGTCTTTTTTGGGATGGAAGGGGTGGAGTGTGGCAGTTTGAGGTTGTTCATGAACTCCAAAAAAGAGAGTAAGATTATGTTTGTAAATTGGTCTGTTCCTCTGAGTGTGATGCCCTTTGATTGTATTATATTTGGTGAAGGGCCTCTGATTAAGTCAGAGAGGCCTCTGATTAATACAACATGATTCAAGTATCAATGAGCATTTGATCCAGGTTGTTTGGGTGACAGGCTTTTGGTTTTGTCAATCTAGCAGATCCATGAGTGGGAGAGGAGGATATATTTGCTCTAACAAATGGAAAGTGGCGAGAGGGTTGTTTACAAAATAAGGATAAGTTAAGTATCAAGTGGCACTTTCACAAAGGGTGAGATGAAAAAAAGAGAAAACTTCATTTGTCTTTCTTATGCTCTCTGGCCTAGTAACCATTGCTTAAAATAGCCAATCTGTGACCCCGATCTAAAACATAAGTAAATAAGGACTTGCTTTTAAAATGAAGCTTTACATAGCTATACACATACATACAAGCAGCTCTGAAGGTCAGGGTTGTGGCTCCAAGTTCTGAGCCTTGGAGGCTCTATGGATTACACTGGGTTTCAATCATGATTAAATCTGAGGTGAGAGCATCTTGGGCTTGGCCTCAGAATTGTGTGAGGAAAATAAAAAAAAGGAGTAAAAGCGTCACATTCTGAAAATAACAGTGGCAAATTACAACACTCCTGGGTAGAAGGAAACAAAATTGAGAGAGGACCATGATTAGAAGAAAACCTCTAGAATTCTACTAACCCTAGGTTCCTCAAACTGGCATTACTGATGGCAGTTTCTAGGTCCCTCATCCAATATCATGTGGTACATTTAATTGCCATTATCTCTTTAGTTTCTCTGTCTTTCTTTTTAGCATGTTAATATTTTGTTGGTATTCAAACACCTCAGAATTTTAATTTATTACACTCAAAGGTAGAACTGCTTACATCAGATATTTCACTGCTGCTATTTGTTATCTGCTATCATTTTTTTTAAAGGAAGTACCAGGGATTGAACCTAGGACCTAGACATGGGAAGCAGGTATTCAAACCACTGAGCTACACTTGCTCCCCTCTTTCTTTTTAAATTATGGAAACATATATGCAACATAAGTCCTCACATCCTGACCCCTCCCAAGCATACCATTTAATGGAATTTATCACATTCACAATGTTGTAGTATCTTCATCACTATTTTTTTACTATAACTTTCTTTTCATCCCACACAGAAATCATCTGCTCATTTTGCATTAACTCTCCATTTCCTGTGCCTTACATCTCTGCTAACCCATAGTCTACTTTTTAAAAAAGATTTATTTATTTATTTATTTCTCTCCCCTTCCCCTCCCACCCCGGTTGTCTATTCTCTGTCTATTTGCTGCATCTTCTTTATCCGCTTCCGTTGTTGTCAGGGGCACGGGAATCTGTGTTTCTTTTTGTTGAGTCATCTTGTATCAGTTCTCCGCGTGTGCGGCGCCATTCCTAGGCAGGCTGCTCTTTCTTTCGCGCTGGGCAGCTCTCCTTATGGGGCTTATGGGGTGCACTCCTTGTGCGTGGGGCTCCCCTATGCAGGGGACACCCCTGTGTGGCATGGCACTCCTTGCGCGCATCAGCACTGCACATGGGCCAGCTCCACATGGGTCAAGGAGGCCCGGGGTTTGAACCACGGACCTCCCATGTGGTAGACAGACGCCCTAACCATTGGGCCAAGTCTGCTGCCTAGTCTACTTTTTGTATCTGTTGAGTTTTCACATTCTCTGATATTTTCTTTGTGGTTGCAATAGAACTTAAATTTAACATCCTAAATTTATTAATATAACAATCCATATACCAATGTATTTATACCAATGTAACAATTTCAATAGCATAACTTAAGTATGTTTCTATACCCCTCTGTCCCCTCACATTTATGTAGTTTTTATCACAAATTGCCTATTTATACATTGAGTCCAAGACCATTGATTTATCTTTACATTTTACGCATTTGCCTTTTAGACAGGAAGTGAAAAGTGGAGTTACAAATAAAAAATACAATAAATATGGGTATTTCTATTTAACTATGTCATTATCTTTACCAGAAATTTTTATTTCTTCATTTGACTTCAGTCATTTGTCTAATGTCCTTTTCTTTCAACCTGTAGAACTCCATTTAGCATTTCTTTTAGGGCTGGCTGGTCTAGTGGTGATGAACTATCTGGGAATGTCTTAATTCCTCCTTCATTTTCAAAAGACAGTTTTGCCCAGCAAAATTCTTGGGTGGCAATTTTTTCCCAGTGCTTTAAATATGTCTTCCTGTTGCCTTCTTGTCTCCATAGTTTCCAATGAGAAACTGGCAGTTAATCTTCAGGCTACCCTGTATGTGACACATCACTCTTTCTTGTGACATGCAGAATTCTCCCTTTATCTTGGTCATTATAGTTCTGATTAAAACAGAAGTGTGGGTCTATTTGGGTTTATCCTGTTTGGAGTTCATTGAGTGTCTTGGATGTATACATTCATGTCTTTCATTAAATTTGTGAATTTCTCATTATTTCTTTGAATGTTCTCTCTTCCTTTTCTCTCTTTCCTCTCCCCCTGGGGGAAATGGGTGTATTGATACGCTTGATGGTGCCCCACAAGTTTCTCAGGCTCTCTTCACTTTTCTTCATTCTTTCTGCTCCTCATGATTCCAATTGTCTTATCTTCAGTTTTACTGATTATGTCTTCTTCCTTCTCTAATCTGCTGTTGAACCCCTCTAGAGAATTTTAAATTTCTGTTACTGTGGCCTTCAGCTCTGTTTGGGTCCTTTTCATAATTTCCATCATTCTATTATCTTTGTGTTCGTCTGTTATTTACCTGATTTCCTTTAGTACTTTTTTTAAAGATTAATTTTTTAACATTCATTTCTCTCCGCTTCCCCACCCCCCACCCCAGTTGTCTGCTCTCTGTGTCCATTAGCTGTGTGTTTTTCTGTGTCCACTTGTATTCTTGTCAGTGACACTGGAATCTGTGTCTTGTTTTGTTGTGTCATCTTGCTGCATCAGCTCTCTGTGTGTGCGGTGCCAATACTGGGCAGGCTGCACTTCTTTTGTGCGGAGTGGCTCTCCTTATGGGGTGCACTCCTTATGCATGGGGCTCCCCTACGCGGGGAACACCCCTGCATGGCACGGCACTCCTTGTGCGCATCAGCAGTGTGCGTGGGCCTGCTTATCACGTGGGTCTGAAGGCCTTGGGTTTGAACCTTGGACCTCCTATATAGTAGGTGGACGCCCTATCCATTGGTCCAAATCTGCTTCCTCCTTTAGTTCTTTGTCCACTTTAGCTCCTTGAGCATATTCAGGACCATTTTTTAAAAAGTCTTTGGAATATCCCAGGTCTGATCCTTCTCATTGATGGTTTGTAATGCTTTTTTTTTTTTTTTTTTTAAAGATTTATTTTTATTTATTTAATTCCCCTCCCCTCCCCCGGTTGTCTGTTTTCTGTGTCTTTTTGCTGCGTCTTGTTTCTTGTTTCTTTGTCCGCTTCTGTTGTCGTCAGCGGCACGGGAAGTGTGGGCGGCGCCATTCCATTCCTCGGCAGGCTGCTCCCTCCTTCGCGCTGGGCGGCTCTCCTTATGGGTGCACTCCTTGCGCGTGGGGCTCCTACGCGGGGGACACCCTGCGTGGCAGGGCACTCCTTGCGCGCATCAGCACTGCGCACGGGCCAGCTCCACACGGGTCAAGGAGGCCCGGGGCTTGAACCGCAGGCCTCCCATGTGGTAGACGGACACCCTAACCACTGGGCCAAAGTCCGTTTCCTGGTTTGTAATGCTTTAATCTTATTCTTTGCCTGGTCTGTCACTTCCAGTTCTGTTTCTATGTTTTGTAATCTTTTGTTGAAATCTGAACATTTTTTACATTAGTGTGTTTTATCACTGGAGTTTAGACTCTGAGGCATCTATTCTTTAAGCTTGTGTCTGCTGGTATCAGACACAAAGAGTTTTCCTTGAATGCCAGCAGCTAATTAAAGAAAAGAAAGAAAATACCTTTTCCAGTCTTTGAAGATTGACCTTTGTGAGTATGCTCCTTTTTCAGAACTTATCCATACAGTGAGTTTGAAGAATTGCTCCAGGCCAAAGTACAAAGGCCTCCCTGATCCATTCTACATTGATCCTTTCTGCACATACCTCTTGTCTTGGGCCTGGCCATCACTCTATGAATTCTACCTTTTAAATGGACAGGACAGGATATGAATATCTTCTCTTCTTCCCTTGGAAACAGTTTCCTCATGGGTTCCAGGCACTGAACTGTTCATCCTACAACCAGAATTCCCTTTCCTTAGGCAATACAACATGACTGTTCTCCCATGCTGTTTTTCATTTTTGTTTTTAGTAAGTACTGGGGATAGAACACAATACATGTGAACCATGTGCTCAACCACTGAGCTCTCTACCCACTCTACCTATAGTGTTCTGTAAGAGAGCTTGTTGAGTTGCTTTGTAAGTACAGGGCAAGTTCTGGGACAGCTGGTTCCTCAGGCAGATAGGGCCAGACATGCATGCTCCTAGTATATGCACCAGGGTTATTTTGCTCCTTCTGGAATCAGGTCAGCCAGGGTGCTGCTTTGAAGTGGCCTTTTTCTAGCTTCGGAGCTTACCCTATACTGCAGTATTTAAGCTGTTTCCTGGAGCTTTTAGATGTTTCTGCCAGTTCTGGCTGGTTGTTCAAAACTTCGATAGGGGGAAGGGGACTTAGCCCAATGAATAGGGCGTCTGCCTACCACATGGGAGGTCCATGGGTCAAACCCCGGGCCTCCTTGACCCGTGTGGAGCTGGCCATGCAGGAGTGTCCCCCTGTGTAGGGGAGCCCCACGTGCAAGGAGTGCACCCCATAAGGAGAGCCGCCCAGTGCGAAAGAAAGTGCAGCCTGCCCAGGAATGGTGACGCACACATGGAGAGCTGACACAAAAGATGACGCAACAAAAAGAAACAGATTCCTGGTGCCGCTGATAAGGATAGAGGCGGTCACAGAAGAACACACAGCTAATGAACACAGAGAGCAGACAGCTGGGGGAGGGAGAGGGGAGAGAAATTTTTTTAAAAATCTTTAAAAAAATTTCGATAGGCGGATGGATCCTTGAAGCATCTTACTCTGCCATCTTGATCTCACATAAGGTTTTAAAATGCATCTGTATGTAAATGTTGGGGCTATGCCTTGGTCATTTAGTGTGGTCAGGTAGTGTGGTAAGGCGTTCAGAGGAGAGTGACTATGATTTGAGCAAACATATGTTTGTGTGTGTATTCACACACAGAGATACACACATATACACACACTCACAAATTTTCCTCTAAGTATGTCATAGCTGTTTCAGGAAAACAACTGTCTTACCAATTATAGCTTGGCCAGTGCCTGATCTGAAATTAGTCTCACTTTCTCCCCATGGCATTCTCAGTTCCTTGCAGATCTCAAAACTGGTTATACATTAAAACCCTGTAGACCTGGTCAGAAGTGTTGCTATATTAATTATAATGCAGATCATGGTCATATATTTTGTATGCAGACGTGCTCAAAAAAGAAGCTTTTGCAAAATCTTGCATGTATTGCACTGGTATCACATATTTATTGTGGGCTACTTACTGAACATGCAGATGGATTTATTTCATGGCCTATGCAGTATAAAGTATGCAGTGACAGGACACTCAAATGAATTAGTAGAAAAAATATATGTATATAAACCCTCCTTCTCTCACCCCCCAAAAACCTAAAACCCAAACATAGAGTGGGTTTATAAAATGTTTTGAAGTTTCCAGTGGTGATGTAAAGGTATCTAATTAGTTCTTATTGTGGGGACTTAAAATAATTTTAAAATGTGAAACTTACTTAAAATGATAACTTGGTATAGTGGTTGCTGGCAATATTGGGGAATCATAGAAAGTTATCAGTGACTTGATTTGTGTCATTGACTGTGAAAAGGTATTATAGTGGCCATTAATTTTTTAAAAAATTTCAAACACATACAAATCATCTAGTTCATAATTAAATTTATTTGTCTCAAAAAATGACTTTTTAGAGTTAATTTGGTAGAATCAGTTTCCAAATGAGGTCCCTATATTATAATTGCTTGTTATGTCTCATATAATTGTGATGGTTAATTTCATGTGTCTTCTTAGCTAGGTTATAATGTCTAATTTTTTGGCGAAGCAAGCAGTGGTGTGATTGTTACTCTGATAATATTTTGTAGATGGATTAAAATGTATAACCAGTAGATTGCATCTATAATCAATAAAAGAGATCGCCCTCAGCAATGAGGGGTGTCTCCTTGCTCAATCCAGAGATCTTAAAGCAAAACTGAGAAAAAACTTCTACCTCTTCTTCAGCCAGTCAGCTTCTCCAGGGGAATACAATTCATCATTATTGGAGTTTCCAACTTGCAGCCACCTTACAAAGGTTCAAAAGTGACAGATTTCACAATCACCTTTTTCAAAGTTTGCAGCCTGCCCTATGGATAGTTTTTCATTTTAAAGACAATTTATTGAAGTATATCATTCATACATGCATGTTCATAAACAGTAAGTATGTAGTCAAAGTTGTGAACTTGCAAAACAAACAAGCATGTCATCATATAGAGCCTCCCATATATTACTTCACCACAAATACCTTGCATTGTTGTGAAACATTAGTAATAAATTATGAAAGGGCATCATCAAAGTATTACTGCTAACTATAGTTAATATCTTACATTTGATATATTTTTCCCCAACACACCCTATTATTTTTTTGCTCATTAACCATATAATTTATCTAATGTGTATAATCATTGGCATTTGGTATAATGAGTTGTGTATTCATCACTTCAATCAATATTAGAGCATGTTCATTATTCCAAAAAAAAAGAAAAAAAGCAACAAAAACAGATCACTATCATGCCCATATGTAAGTGCTACTAGTTAAAATTCTGTAATGTGCTTTCACCATTTCTATGTATTTTCAAATATTTGCAAACAACTTTTACCAACTCTGCACAGATTAGACCTTAGCTTTCCATTCTCTAACCACATTTTATTCTTTGGTGACTTATGGTCTAGCTGTTAACTCTCTGAGTTTGCTCATTATATTTAGTTCATTATAGCAAAATCATTCAGTGTATGTCCTTTTGTGCCCGTCTTGCTTCACTCCATTTGTCATATGCATCATGACTTCATTTCTTCTTACAGCTGAATAATATTCCATCGTGTGCTTTATATCACAGTTTGTTTATCCATTTGTCAGTTGACGGACACCTAGCAATTGTGAATGCCACTGTAAATATCAGTGTGCAGATGTCTGTTGGTGTCACTTCTCTCAGTACTTCTAGATACATACCTAGTAATGGTATTGCTGGGTCATATGGCAAGTCTATATTCAACTTCCTTAGGAACTGCCAAACAGACTTCCACAGTGGCTGAACCATTCTACATTCCCATGAACAGTGAATAAGCATTCCTATCTCGCCACATCCTCTCCAAAACTTATAGTTTTCTGTCTTTTAATAGTGCCATTATAATAAGTGTGAAATGATATCTCATAGCTTTGATCTGCATTTCCCTGTGGCCGGGGATGTTGAACATTTTTTCATGTGTTTTTTCACCATTTGTATTTCTTCTTTAGAAAAATGTCTATTCAGGTCTTTTGCCCATTTTTTAATCAGGTCATTTTGTTTTTATTGTTGAGTTATAGGATCTCCTTATATATCATGGATATTAGACCCTTGTCAGATGTGTTTATTTCCAAATATTTTCTCCCATTGAGTAGGCTTTTTACTGTCTTCACAAAGTTCTTTGAAGTATAGAAGTGTTTAATTTTGAGGAGGTCTCATTTATCTTTCCATTTGTTGCTTGTGCTTTGGGTGTAAGGTTTAAGAGACTCCCCCCCTGCCCCCCCCCAAGGTCTTATAGGTTTCCCTACATTATCTTCTAAGAGTTTGGTCTTGCTTTTCTGTTTAAGTCTGATCTATTTTGAGTTGATTCTTGTGTAGGGAGTGAGATAGGGGTTCTCTTTCATTCTTTTGGTAATGGATATACAGTTCTTCCAGCACCATTTGTTGAAGAGACAGTTCTGTCCTAGAAAACCGGACTTATCAAAAATCAGTTGACCATACAATTGAAAGAAAACTGGAGAATAATCTAGGGACTGAATAATGCAATGAACCTGGAGGTAGGTAAGTGTAACAATTTAATATGGATATGAATTCCAAAAATAGATATTGGATTATATTTGTAATCTGGTCTGTACCTGGGCATGATTAAGTTATGATGTGGCTTTGATTGGGCCACATCATTAGGGCGTTGAGTTCCCACTCCTTGTGGGTGAGGACTCACAGATAAAAGGCATGGTAAAGGACAGAGTTGGGGGTTTTTGATGTTGGAGTTTGATGCTGAAGCCTTAAGCTGGAGCCCTGGAAAGTAAGTTCACAGAGGAAACAAAAGCAAGCCCCAGGAAGAGAGGAACCCTGAGCCCAGGAAGAAGCAAGCCCTGGGAAGAGAGGAACCCTGAACCTAGAGAGAAGCAAGACCCTGGAAGAGAGGAATCCAGGAAGCCTGAACCCTTGCAGACTTCAGCAGCCATCTTGCTCCAACACGTGAAAATAGACTTTGGTGAGGAAGTAGCTTATGTTTTATGGCCTGGTATCTGTAAGCTCCTACCCCAAATAAATACCCTTTATAAAAACCAACCAATTTCTGGTATTTTGCATCAGCACCCCTTTGGCTGACTAATACAGTAAGAATTGTGGTTGACAGCACAAATGCAAGAATATCCTTCTGTGAACTAGAATGAATGTACATTACAATTTCTGGGTGATGGAAATGTGGAGAAACATGGGAAAAATACAATTAATGTAACCTATGGTCTATAACTAACAGCAATACTGTAATATTCTTGTATCAATGCTGAAGATGTGGGAAGCGGTTGTGGCTCAACTGATAGAGTGTCCACCTACCATATGGAGAGTCCAGGGTTCGATACCCAGGGCCTCCTGACCTATGTGGTGAGCTGGCGCACATGCAGTGCTGCCATGCTCAAGGAATGCCATGCCATGCAGGGGTGTCCCCCGCACAGGGGTTCCCCACACACAAGGAGTGTGCCCCACAACGAGAGACACCCTGTGTGAAAAAAGCACAGCCTGCCCAGGAGTGGCACTGCACACACAGAGAACTGACTACAGCAAGATGACGCAACAAAAAAAGCCACATAGTTTCCCAATGCCGCATGACAAGAATGTACACGGACACAGAAGAGCACATAGTGAATGGACACAGACAGTAGACAGACCATGCTGTTTTGATTGCTGTAGCTTTACAGTATACTTCATGGTTATGAAGTGTTGAGTCCTCTGACTTTGCTCTTCATTTCAGGATGTTTTTGGCTATTCAGAACTCCTTCCCTTTCCAAATAAATTTAATTGACTTTTCTGTTTTTGTGAAGTAGACTGTTGGAATTTTGACTGGTATTGCATTGAGTTTATAAAGCAATTTTGGTAGAATTGACACCCCTGCATGGCATGGCACTCCTTGCGTGCATCAGCACTGTGCATGGGCCAGCTCCACACAGGTCAAGGAGGCCCGGGGATTGAACCGTGGACCTCCCATGTGGTAGACGGATGCCCTAACCACTGGGCCAAGTCTGGTGCCTTGTGTTTTTTAATGTAACATTTTCTGTGATCTATAAACTTTAAAAAAAGATAATTAAAAAATAAAAAAAAAAGACCTAACTCAACAGGTAATCCAATCAAAGAAACCTCAGCAGAATTTAATGCAATCAAAGGGTACCACACCCAGAGGAATAGATCAGATACAAATATAGTCTTTCTTTATTTGGGATTCATAAAATAATATCAGGGAAGTGGACTTGGCCCAGTGGATAGGACATCCATCTACCACATGGGAGGTCTGCAATTCAAACCCTGGGCCTCCTTGACCCGTGTGGAGCTGGCCCATGTGCAGTGCTGATGAGCGCAAGGAGTGCCGTGCCATGCAGGGGTGTCCCCCGCGTAGGGGAGACCCACGGGCAAGGAGTGTGCCCTGTAAGGAGAGCTGCCCAGCACGAAAGAAAGTGCAGCCTGCCCAGGAATGGCGCCACACACACGGAGAGCTGACACAGCAAGATGACGCAACAAACAGAAACACAGATTCCCTGTGCTGCTGATAAGGATAGAAGTGGTCACAGAAGAACACACAGCAAATGGACACAGAGAGCAGACAACTGGGTGGGGGGAGCGAGGGGGAAGGGGAGAGAAATAAATAAAAAATAAATGTTAAAAAAAATATATCAAACTGCCACACTAGTGTATAGAAATCCTACTGATTTTTGCGTATTGATCTTGTATCCTCAAGATACAAGATGTGAGTTTGCTGAACTCACTAATTAAGTCTAATAGCTTTGTTGCAGATATTTTGGGATTTTCTAAATATAGGATCATGGCATCTGTGAATAGTGAGAGTTTTGCTTTCTCTTTTCCAATTTGGTAGCCTTTTATTTCTTTTCCTTGCATAATTGCTCTAGCTAGAACTTCTAGCACAATATTGAATAAAAGTGGTGACAATTGGCATCCTTGTTTTGTTCGTCATCTTAGAGGAGAACCTTTTAATTTCTCCCCATTGAATATGTGTTTGCTGTGGGATTTTCATACATGCTCTATTATGTTGAGGCACTTTCATTCTATATCTGTCTATTGAAGTGTTTTTATCAAGAAAGAATGCTAGATTTTGCCAATTGCCTTTTCTACATCCATCAGGATGATCATGTGCTATTTTACTTTTATATGTTAATGTGGTGTATATGTTAATTGATTTTCCTATGTTGAATCACATTTGCATACCAGGAATAAAACCCACTTGATTGTGGTGTATTACTGTTTTTATATGCTGTTAGATTCGGTTTGCAAGTATTTTGCGGAGAATTTTTGCATCTGTGCTCATTAGGGTTATTGGTTTGTCATTTTTCTTCCTTGTAGTGTCTTTATCTGGTTTTGGTATTCGGGTTATGTTGGCTTCAGAAAATATGTTGGATAATTCTCCCTCCTCTTCAATTTTTTGGAAGAGTTTAAACAGGATTGCTGTTAATTCTTCTGGAAATGTTTCGTAGAATTTACCTGTGAAGCCATCTGGTCCTGGACTTTTCTTTGTTGGAAGATTTTTGATGACCGATTTAATCTGATTACTTGTGATTGGTTTGTTAAGTTCCTGTATTTCTTGTAGAGTCAGCATAGGTTGTACATATCTAGAGATTTGTCGATTTCATCTAGGTTGTCTAATCTGTTGTCATACAGTTTTTCATAATCCTCTTAGGACCCTTTTTATTCCTTTGGGGTCAACCGTAATGTCCCCTTTTCATTCCTGATTTTATTTGCATTTTCTCTCTTTTCTTTGTTAGTCTTGCTAAGGGTTTATCGATTTTACTTATCTTCTCAAAGAACCAGCATTTGGTTTTGTTGATTTCTCTCTCTCTCTCTCTGCTTTTTTTTTCCTAGTTCACTTATTTCTGCTTTAATCTTTCTTTCTTTCTATCTGCTTGATTTGGGATTGGTTTGCTATTCTTTTCTAGGTTCTCCTGTTGTTCAGTTAGGTCTTTGATTTTATCTCTTTCTTCTTTTTAAATACAGACATTTAGGGCTATAAATTTCCCTCTCAGCATTGCCTTTATTGTATCTTATAAGTTTTAATAAGTTGTGTTCTCATTTTCATTCATCTTGAGATTTTTACTAATTTCTCTTACAATTTCTTCTTTGACTCATTTAGAATTATGTTGTTTAGCCTCCACATATTTGAAAAATTTACCTTTTCCCATCTGTTATTGATTTCTAGCTTCATTCTAATATGATCAAAGAAGGTGCTTTGTGTAATTTCAGTCTTCTTAAATTTATTGAGCACTGTGTTGTGGCCCAACATGTGGTCAGTCCTGGAGAAAGATACATTAGCACTTGAGAATAATATATAACATAACATAACACAGTACAATATAATATTCTGTATATGTCTACCAGGTCCCACTCATTTATCATATTGTTCAAGTTCTCTGTTTCCTTGTTAATCTTCTGTTCTCTCTGTTGATATGAGTGGCATGTTGAAGTCTCCAGCTATTATTGTGGAGAAGTGTATTTCTCCCTTCAGTTTTGCCAGAGTTTGCCTCATGTATTTTGGGGCACCCTGGTTAGGTACATAGATATTTAAGACCCTTACTCCTTCCTGGTGGATTGTCCCTTTTATGTAATATATATAATGGCCTTCTGCTTCTCATCACTTTTTACATCTAACATCTGTTTTGTCTGACACTAGTGCAGCTACCCATGCTCTCTTTTGGTTACTATTTGTATGAAATATCTTTTTCCAACCTTTCACTTTCAATCTATTTGCATCCTTGGGTCTAAGGTGAGTCTCCTGCAGACAGCATGTGAATGGCTCATGTTTTCTTATCCATTCTGTCAGCCTATATCTTTTGATTGGGAAGTTTAATCCATTAACATTCATTGTTATTACTGTAAAGGCATTACTTAAACCATTTTTTTCCTTCGGCTTTTATATGTCATATCTTATTTTGTCCATCTTTTTACCCTTTTAGCTACCCTTTCTGAGAGTCTTCACTTCTATATTCTACTACAAGCCTCTCTCTCTTCCATTTTCTTTTCTGGCTGCAGAACTCCCTTTAGTGTTTCCTGCAAAGCTGCATTCTTCTTTATGAACTCTCTTAGTTTTTGTTTATCTGTGAGTATTTTAAGCTCACCATCATCTTTGAAGGACAGTTTTGCCAGATAAAGAATTCTTGGCTGGCAGTTTTTCTCTTTCAGTACCTTTATTATATCATATTACTGCCTTCTCACCTCCATGGTTTCTGAAGAGAAATCTGAACTAAGTCTTATTGGATGTCCCCTTGTATGTGATTTTTTGTTTCTCCCTTGCTGCTTTCAGAATTTTTCTCTTCATCTTTGACATTTGACATTCTGAGTATTATGTGTAATTTTTTTCTGATGTCTAGGCATCGGATTTTGATGCTGTGTTTACTCTGATGTTCAGTTTCTCTCTCTCACCTAGGAATTTACTGTTAAGTAGTTGTATGCTACAACTGTTCTTTGACTCTCGTTTCAACTTGTTCTATATATTTAGGATTGTCCCTATTCAGCTGCTCATACCATTAATGGGGTGCAGGCCAGTTTCCAAGGGTCTTGGAGAGGAGGGTAGTAAAGGCACCTTATTGCATATTTTTAAATTTTCCCTTTTTGTGCACTTTTCTGGTTTGCGAGCAGATGGTGCTCGTTGGCAGGCCTCTCAGCTCAGATCCCAGGTGCTAGGTGGGAATGCATTCTTTGTAACTCTATGATGGGTGGTGCAGAAGCAATGTCCTCATGGCAGGCCAGGTCTCCCAAACAAACTTTCTCAGAAGCTGTTTTCCTCCCTTGGCTGGCTGTACCTTTCCTTCCTCTGCTTCCTCAGCAACCAGCCCAGGGCAGTCAGGAGGGTTTTTGAGAAGGCAAGTTTTCTTTAGTTCCCTGCCGGCTCTCAGTACAATGTTGTGGCCCCACCTGACCTGGAAATATGCAATCCCTCCAATGTAGCAGACTAAGGTTGCTGGCCAAAAAAGGCTGTGACCTTCCCTCTCCTCTTTCCTGGGGAAGAGGACCCCTTCATCTTTCTCAGTCTGTAGCCACTACAGTCCACAGCCGGTGCAGTCTGCAGACTGCTCTTTGCTCGAAGGTGGGGAGATGGGTGCTAGCTGCTATTGTTGCAGCTTTACTCACAAGATTTTTCCAGCCAGCTGAGACATCTTTCCTTTGCCTCTCTCTCTTCTGGCTGGTGTATTGCGTTACTCTGGTGTCCTTAGTCCCAGCACAGCCCTCTGTCTCTCTTCTAGCTATTTTTTTCTGGAAGAGAAGTTATCTCTCTGCCTCTCTAATCCTCCTTCTTCCTGGAATTCTGCCCTATGGATTTGCCAGATCCCATGGTTACATGAGCCAATTCCTATAATAAACTTCTTAATATATATATCCTATTGGTTCTGTTTCTTTAGAGAAACTTATTTGACTAATACAGGCATCTTTTATTTTTTTAACAATTCAAAGATTTTTAATAAATTTATAGATTTGGACAACCATCATCACATTAGATTTCCATTATTCCCCCAAATTTCCTCCAGCCCATTTGAAGTCAATCCCTATTCCCATTGCCAGCCCCAGCAAACCACTGATATGCTTTTTGTTTGTATAAAATTTTCATTTTTGGACATTTCTTATCCTGTCTTTTAAAATCTAGAGCCTTCTCCCTTACCTTTCCCCTTTGACATTTATTTATTATTCTGTAGAATGCCCTGTGTTCTGGACTTGTCTGTTTGCTTCTTTCTGGTGTCATTCACCTTGTTCCTTTATCCCTTGCTTCTTCCATATTTCTTGTAAATGGAATTTAGCACCAGAGCAGCACTATCCAAAATAACTTTCTGCATGTGATTTTTAAGCACTAGAAATGTGGCTATTGAGCACTTAAAATTGCTACATGTGACTTTTGAGCACTTGAAATTTGGCTATGGAGATTGAGAAACTAAATTTTTAATTTTACTTTTTATATTTAAATACCAAGATGTGGCTAGTACTACCATGTTAAATAGTGAGGCTTTGGAGGACTACTTAGTTGTAGGGCCAACAGTTTTGGGTATGAATATTTCATAGGTGGTGCTGTGTCCTCCATAGTGCATCATATCTGGAGGCACATGATGTTTGTTTGTCCCACTTTCAGTAATGCAGTGATTGACAAGTGGGGGAGTGTTGCCAGCCTGATGTCCATTGTATTGTACTCTATCAAACTTTAATCTAATGGTTCATCTAGTATAGATATTGATGGAATCATTTATTTCACTAGTGTTGCAAAAATGGTGATTTTCTAATTCTGTCATTTCTTCCACATTTATTAGCTGAAATTCTTTGGTAAAGACCTTTTCCTTCAACTAAAGCTATTTGGTTATTCTAAAACAGTTTTTATACAGAAAGGGCATGATAAATGCTTAATTTTTGCCTTTTAATTGCCAATTTAAAGAGTAAATTAATGTGTGCCCTGGTTACTTCCAACGGTGTTTAAAGAGGAGAGATTTATTTTTTAGTTGTATTTACGAATTCAGGTGGATTTACATATTCATTTATTTTAATCAATTGCATTTATTATTATTTTTGGTGCTCAAAGTATTCCATGTTTGGCCAATAGGAGGTCTTGTGTTTTGGCTGCTGTCTTCTTCTTCTCCTTCTCCTCCTCCTTCCTTTTCTTCTTCCTCCTTCCTCTTCCTTTTCCTCTTCCTCCTCTTCCTCCTCCTCCTTCTTCCTCCTTCTTCCTCTTCTTCCTTCTTTCTTCATATTTTTAATTTATTTTTAAAAGATACATAGATCACACAAAATGTTACATTAAAAATATATTCAGTGTTCTTCTGAGCGAACCATAGGGAACATTTTTTCCCACTTAGTATTCTGTGGCACTTTAAACACGTTTAAATGAAACTTATTTTCTAATATCAGCTCTAAAGGACTCACAATAGAACATCTAGTCTAATTGCCTCATTTTTAAGAAGAGGACACGGAACCTTGGAGAGTGTGTTTGCTCAAGGTTATGCAGCTGTGTAGTGGTACAGCTGTTAGAATACCTATCCTGTCTGCGGTTCCTATCCCTCGCCATAGCTGCTTCTAGTATAGTCCTGAAAACTGTTCCACTTCTTGGCTTCCCTGTATCAGTCAGCAACATCATTATACCAGGCTTAAAATAAGGGGTGGTTATTAATTCCTATTTTCCCCTCTCCTTCTGCCTCTAATCTAATAAATTAAGTCCTGTGGAACTTTTCTTTGTAGTATTTATTACATCTCCCATTTTATCACTTTTAGTGATGCTACAATTGATCAGTGGGTTAGAGTGGTGACAGATTTCCATTTTTTGTTCAGTTCCCTATCAACTTTTCTAAAAGAAGATTATTTATTCCCCCTCCCTTGTTATTTGTGCCCACTGTCTGCTCTCTGTTGTCTGTTCATTGTGTGCTCATCACTGTCTTTTTTTTTTAGGAACCGAACCTGGGACATCCCTTGTGGTAGGTGGGTGACCAACTGCTTGAGTCACATCTGTTTCCCCCTATCAACTTTTTATCTAATGGTTTAATCCATTGATGAATGTTGCTCTTACCTTAATTCGGTCTTACTCTTTTACCCTAAAATTTTCCTTCTGATAATTTAAAAGAGTATTTTGGATAGTACTAACATGGTTAAGCCCAGATATCCAGTGAAGGTTTAGTGGTACATTCTGGCATAGGAACCTTAAATATTCTTTAGGAATAGGCCATGTAGAAGATTACTGGATAAAGCTGGACTTATATTTGGAGTTGTGAGGAAGGATGCCATGATCCTTGAGAGAATTTTACAGAGCAGTAAGTGAGCATTACTACTAGACTCTGAATTCCTTGAGGAATGTATCTTGCTCTTTTGTATAGCACCTTTTACTCCCTGCCTATGCCATTGTCTATATTGGCCCTTGTCTGTATTTGCTAGGCTGCTACGACAAATACCACACAATGGGTTGGTTTAAACAGTGGGAATCTATTGTCTATGTCAGAGGCTAGAAGGCTTGCTTCTTCCCTGGGGGTCGGCAGCCTTCTGGTGCTGGCTTACTTGCAATCCTTGGGGTTTCTTTGCTTTCCCGTCACATGATGATATCCTTTCCTTACTCCTTGTTCTTCGGGTTTCTGCTGACTTCCGGATGCCCCCTGTACCCTTTTTTTTTTTTTCACTCTGGTTTCTTGTTTCTTTTACTTCATAAGGCCATTAGCAATCTGGATTAAGAGCCAACCTTATTCAGTTGGGTCACACCTTAATTTAAAATAACATCTTTAAGAGATCTATTTACAATGAAGTCATACTCACAGGAATGTGGGTTACGATTAAGAACATGTCTAAATTAGAGTACAACTCAATCTACCATAGCCCTCAGTAGTTATTTTTTGAGTAAGCAAAAGTCCTACATAGTGCCTTAACAACTTTGCACTTTATTGAATTAGCTTTCTCCATCTCACGCCCAAAATGGTTGAAAAGAAAGAGGGCCTACTGAAGTCATTCTCTTACATTAGGTTTCCCATTCTTTTTACCACCAGCTGCAAAAGACCTTTTTTATTCTTCATCCCTCTTCCCACCTTGGGATCGTATGTTTCAGAAGATTTTATCTATCATATAGAATATATTAAGTAAACATTTCCCCACTTGGCAAATCAATCAAGGAGATATATCTATGTCTATAGCTCTATCTTCTATATCTATCTCTAAATCTTATTGAGGTTCTCCAGAGAGACAGAACTAACAGGAAATTTATATATATGTGTGTGTGTGTGTGTGTTTTTATACACACACTTAACTGTAAATATTATCAGATTTATTATAGGAATTAGCTTATGTGATATTGGGGGTTGGCAAGTCTGAGTTCTGTAGGGCAGGCTGCAAGCTGGAAACTCTATAACAAAGGTGACATTGAATTCCCCAGGAGAAACTGCAAGTTGGAAACTCTGATGAAGGCAATTCTGAATTCCCTAGGAGAAGCTGGCTAGCTGAAGTAGTGGTAGAAGTTATTCTTTCTGACTGCTGAAATACTCAGTTCTGGCTTTAATATCTACAACTAACTGGGATGAAGAGACTTCTCTTATGGCTGAGGGCAATCATGCAGTCACCCATACATGCATCCAACTGACTATATATGCAAATCTATCTATGAAATACTCATAGTACCAATCAGGCCAGGGCTTGCTTGACCAAACAACTGGACACCATGACCTAGACAAGTTGATATAGGAACTTAATCACCACAATCTCTAAATCTCTAAATCTCTGTCTCTCTCTGTATCCATGTATCCATATATCAATCTGTCTGTCAAGAACAAGAGGTTGTGATTTGCTAGAGATGCTCACTATTGGCTGCATGGAGTAGACATAATTCCTGCCAAGAGCAAATAAACTTATGTTTTAGGTAGCCCATGCAACTTCATTAAGGGAACATATGGGGAAGCGGATTTGGCTCAATTAATAGAGCATCCGCCTACCACATGGGAGGTCCAGGGTTCAAACCCCAGGTCTCCTGACCCGTGTGGTGAGCTGGCCCATGTGCAGTGCTGATGTGCGCAAGGAGTGCTGTGCCATGCAGGGGTGTCCCTCACATAGGGGAGCCCCACGCGCAAGGAGTGTGCCCGTAAGGAGAGCCACCCCATGTGAAAAAAGTGCAGCCTGCCCAGGAGTGGCACTGCATACATGGAGAGATGATGCAGCAAGATGATGCAACAAAAAGAGACACAGATTCCCAGTGCTGCTGACAAGAATGCAAGCAGACACAGAAGAATACATAGCGAATGGACACAGACAGCTGACAATGGGGGTGGAGGGGAAGGGGAGAGAAAAAAAAAATCTTAAAAAAAAAGGGAACATATGCAATTTTTAAAAAAAAATTTCTCTTCTCCCCTCCTCCCCCCAAGTTGTCTGCTCTCTGTGTCAATTTGTTGTATGTTCTTCTGTGACCGCTTCTATCCTTATCAGCGGCACCGGGAATCTGTGTTTCTTTCTGTTGCGTCATCTTGTTGTGTCAGCTCTCCATGTATGCGGCACCGTTCCTGGGCAGGCTGCACTTTCTTTCACGCTGGGCGGCTCTCCTTACTGGGCGCACTCCTTGCGTGGGGCTCCCCTATGCAGGGGACACCCCTGCGTGGCAGGGCACTCCTTGCACACATCAGCACTGCACATGGGCCAGCTCCACATGGGTCAAGGAGGCCCGGGGTTTGAACCGTGGACCTCCCATGTGGTAGGCAGATGCCCTAACCACTGGGCCAAGTCCACTTCCCTGCAATTGGTTTTAGGCTTTTAATAACTTGAGGTCCCTTATTATCACATTGGCACATCCCTAAGGGTTTAGAGTCTTTAGGTTTGGAATTACTATGTGGTTTCTTTTTCAGGAATGCCTGACCCAAATGTTAATCAAAGGATTTGAGATCTGGAACTTGTGGATTGCTTAAGGACCTAAAAATTACAAATACCTAAGGATAGATTTTGGCATTATGCTTCTGTCCTTATCAGGAGCATTAGTATTGTGCAATTCTAGATTGGGCCTAAGGAAAAGGAAGAAACAATCCATCAGACCAGACACTTTTTATTGGTATGTCAGGAAACTCAACCCAAAATGAAAAAAGTTTAATGACTTACAGAACTCCAGAGGCCAGTTTGGCTTCAGGGATTGCTTAATTTGAACTTAAGCATTGTTTGCAGAACCTTGTTCTTCCTTCTGCATCTCTCAGCTCCGTGTTCTGCTGTTTGGGTTCCATTCTTAGACAAGTTCTTCCCTGTGGTTCTAGTATTGCTGCAGTTGTTTCTGTCTGTCTCTTTCTAGGTTCAAGTCAAGTGGAAAACAGATTTTCTCAGGATTTCTAGCAAGATTTTCACTGAGTTTTATTGACTCTGACAGATCTGTGGTCATCTTGTACAAGTAAATATACACAGGAAAATGATGCATTTACGGTTTAGGCCAAGGTCAATAAATCTAGATCTAAAGCTCTAACCAAACAAAATGGATTGAGAACTAGGGAGGTCACTCTGCAGTAGCAACTTGGGGTACAGTTATCAAAGGAAGGATGAATCCAAGTATAGTGCATTACCAGCTACTTCCTCTCAGGTGTTCAAAGAACAACCTGAGCAATAGTTGCAGCATTGATAAAAGATGACTGTAATCTCTCTAAAGGATTATTTTGAAGATTGCAACTCTCATAAGGATGTGTTTATAAAATGATGAGCTACATTATTTTGCATTTTCTCCTTGTGTAGGCTTATACAGGATGCATTCAGTCATTCCATAAATATTTGTTGAGTACCTATTATGAGCCATGGACTGTTCTAGGAACTGAGGATGAAACAGTGAACCAAACAAGTCCACTTTCTCAAGGAGTTATTTCCAAGTGTAGACAACATAAAAAGGTATATAATATAATAATAATATAATATAATATCACATGATCATGAAACATCCCTTTAAATTTAGATTATTGAAGGAGCTTAAGTCCCCACAGGCATTTATATGCTGGGGCAGGCAGAGCCATGAAAGTTCATTCTTAATTTATCTCATACTAGTTCTAATAAAATGACCACAGAAATTTCATTCAGGCCAAACTCTTATCAAGGCTAGAGGCAAGATAAAGAATTGACTGAGGTAACAAAAATCAGTCAAGGAAGCCAAATGAATGAACCATTTCAAACCATAATAAAAAAATGTGTTTTCCTGGATTGTTTTTAGAAAGAGTTTGCCTGCCACCCTCTCCACACATACAGAATTGTAGACTACTTTTTAGAGCAGTGGTTCTCAAAGGGTGGTCTGAAGATCTCTGGGATTTTTCTTTTAGGCGTCCTGGGAGGTTTAAACCATTTTCCTAGTAAGACTAAGATGCCGTTTTTAGTTTTTTGTTTTTTTTCTGTGTTGACATTTGCTTTGATGGTGTGAAAACAGTGGTGAATCAAACTGCTGGCACCTTAGAGTGAATCAATACAGTTGCACCAGACTCTACTAGAAGTCACTGTATTCTTACTTACAGTTAAAAAAAGGCAGTTTCACCTAAGAACATCTTTGATGAAGCATTAAAATGATTAGTTTTATTAAATCAAAACTCTTGAAATCTCTTTAATATGTTCAATGATGAAATGATATGAATGCATAAAACACTTTTGCTGCATACTAAAGTACAGTGGTTCTTGAGAAAAAACACTTAAATGATTGTGAGCAGACCTAGCTGCTTTTTCATGGAACACTATCTGAAGAACATCTAATAAACTATGGTTTTTCAGAGTTGGGTATTTTGCAGTCATTTTCTCGAAAATGAAGAGTGTTCTTTCAAGGAAAGTTCAAGGAAAACAACTAACTTTGTTGCTAATACCAAAATTTTAGCCTGCCAATGAAAATTAGGAATTTGGAAAACTTGTATTTGCAGCTGTGAGCTGGACAACGTACTAACACTTAGATTTTTCTGTTGAGATTGTTGAGGATAGTAATGAATGTGGTTTTTAAATATTATATAATGAAATATGGCAACATTTGGAAGAATAGCATAACTCATTGAATCATTATTTTCCAAATGACCAATACTTGATATTACAAAATCATGCGTGGGTTAAAAGATCCATTCAAAGTGCAAGATAGATCAATAGTTCTGCCCCACCCACCCAAGGTTAGGGGACAGTCTTATATTTATTGTTCAACCAGGACTTCCTATCCTAACAGCAGGATGGGGTGGGGGCTGTTGGGGTTCAGATATGTTGGGCCAGTGGGGTTCTTTGTGGAGTGGGGTCACAGGACATGTCACAATTTGGACTGGGTTAAGAATGAGGTTGTGGATAGAGATTGGGTTGTGGCTGGTTTCAAGATGGATTTGAGGGAAGCGGACTTGGCCCAGTGGTTAGGGCGTCCGTCTACCACATGGGAGGTTCACGGTTCAAACCCCGGGCCTCCTTGACCCGTGTGGAGCTGGCCCATGCGCAGTGCTGTTGCGTGCAAGGAGTGCCCTGCCACGCAGGGGTGTCCCCCATGTAGGGGAGCCCCACGCACAAAGAGTGCGCCCCGTAAGGAGAGCCGCCCAGCGTGAAAGAAAGTGCAGCCTGCCTAAGAATGGCGCCGCCCACATGGAGAGCTGACACAGCAAGATGATGCAACAAAAAGAAACACAGATTCCTGTGCTGCTGACAACAACAGAAGCAGACAAAGAAGATGAGGCAGCAAATAGACACAGAGAACAGACAACCGGGGCGGGGTGGGGGGAGGGGAGAGAAAGAAAGAAAGAAAGAAATAAAAAGATGGATTTGAGTTGCAGGCTATGGTTTAGGATGAGTGTTGGGTTGGTCTGAGGCAGGGAATGAGGATAAAGAGGTTGGGGATGAGAGTGGGTAAGGATTGGATTGGGGGCATAGCAGTGGAGTTGGGGATGGGGATAGGAATGGGAATGAGTGTGGGATTAGAGATTTGACACTGAAACTGGGGATGGGATTGGGGTAAAACAGACAGGTGGGCATGACTTTGGGGTTCGAAATGGGTTTGGAGATAGGATTGAGAGTAAGACTGGGGAAGGCCTTGGAGTTGAGGATGAGGTAGGAGCTGTAGACATATTTGGGGATGGTGTTGGGAAAAGGGTAGAGGCACTGAAGGGGACAGCATTGATTTTGCCATAGATAGGAAGTTCAGGGTTTCTTTTTGGCTTGGGATATTAAGTCAGGTCCACATCTCACCAGGTTACTCCCATGACCTACTCCTGAGGTCATGTTTTTTGGGGGCTGGTGAAAACAGGCTACCTTGTGGGTACTTTGATAGAGCTGGGTGGGTAGGGGAGGCCCTATCAAGGTCCTGGGGTGCTGTATCCTAGTCCTTGACATCAGGTAGCATGTCCAAGGGCAGCTCTGGACCTAAAACTTCCTTCTTCCCATCGTGGGCAGGAGGCAGTTGTGGCAGTGGCTATATCATCAGCAGGGTCTTAGGACTATCCTCAGAGCCCCTTGCTTAGCTCCTCTGTGGCTGCTCAGCTCTCCCAGGACCCTGTTGCTGCTGGCTCTGGCCCCAGTCTGGGCTGCACCAGACTTACCTTTCCTGTTCCCAGGATGACCTCTTGGCAATTCCCAGCTGAGTGCATCATGCCTGGGGGGCTCAGCGACACGAGAACAAGGACTGTTTGAAAGGTGTAAGCCCTCAGCAAGGTGCTGTGCAGGAAACAGGAGGGGGCATCTACCTAGATGGGAATGACAGAGATCAGGCTCTCAGGAAGCCCCAGATGGGCTGGACCTCTGGGGTGTCCAGGAGCAAGGATGGCAGAGCTAGGAAGGGTATGGGGGGGCCACATTTCAGTCCCAGGTAATGGCAGGGATGGGTTGTTCCCCTTGGGCCTTGCCCCTTCCTTTTGCTGTTCTGTCTTCACAGGGGTCTCTGAATTCTCTTCTGGTATCTTTGCCTACTTCTCTTAAAAACCTAGGAAGGCAGAGAAAGGAAAGCCCAATAGTTTTTTTGTTTGTTCATTTTCTTTTAGTGGTACTGGGGATTGAACCTGGGGTGTTGTACATGGGAAGCGGGCACTCAACCACTGAGCTACATCTGCTCCCCAATACCAATGGAGTTTTTTAATGTAATATGTATGAAAAGTTTATTGATAATGGTTCCATATTCTATATTGCAACTAACCTTTAAGAAACTATCTTTTGACACATTTTGGTTTCTTTTCCTTCTCTGTGTCCACTTGCTGTGTATTCTTCTGTGTCCGCTGGCATTCTTGACAGCACCAGGAATCTCTGTCTCTTTCTGTTGTGTCATCTTGCTGCATCAGCTCTGTGTGTGTGTGGCACCATTCCTGGGTAGGCTGCACTTTTTTTGCATGGGGCAACTCTCCTTGAGGAGCGCACTCCTTACGTGTGGAGCTCCCCTACGCGGGGGACACCCCTGCGTGGCATGGCACTTCTTGTGTGCGGCAGCACTGGGCATAGGACAGCTTGCCTCATGGGCCAGGAGGCCCTGGGTTCGAACTCTAGACCTCTCATATGGTAGTCAGATGCTCTGTCAATTGAGTCACATCTGCTTCCCATTGGTTTATTTTCAAAGCAAAATATCCACAGTTATCCAAAAAGACTATTAAAATATGTTGGTGTATGGGGCTGGATTTTCTTCATATAGTTTAATCAAAACAACTTATGACAAATTAAAGACAGGCACATTTATGATAATTCAGGTGTCTTATATTGTCTTATTAAGGGTATTTTTTATTGTTTTGAGAAATAGTTATTTTTCACAATGTTATTTAACATGTAATGGGATTATTTTTATTTTAAAATGAATAAATACATTTTTAAAATTCTGTTTTAATTTAATATGATAAATATTGATATGATATTGACCTAATATGATAAATAAGAGATTTTTGAGGTCCTCAATTTTTAAGGGACTAAGACAGTTTGAAAATGGCTTAACCTTTGAGAACTGCTGCCTTAGAGGGCTTTTTATCTTCTGAACATTGAAAGACGTTTTCTTTTTCTTCATAGTGAACTTAACCAAAGAGTTCCCCACAGAAGTGATATTTTATCAGGGCACTCTTCATTTAGATGATAGAACTTACATGCCCCTCTCTGATGACCAGAACAGAATTTCTAGTAATCAAAACCTTGGATTACAAATCACTGGAGCTTTTAAAAATTAAAATCAGAGGATTTGGTTTCAGAATTAGGCTGTGGTCTCTCTGGACAGGGAGGAAGCCTAGAACTAAGAACCATCCCTGATGTGTACTCCAACAAGTGACTCCTTTCTCTAGAGCTCCTCCTCTCTTTACCATGTGAAGTTCCTTCTTTATCTCAGGCTCCACACTTTCAGGCCTCTTCCCTAACCATGGGTGACACCAGGCAGTATCTTAAAATGGGAGACTCCCTAACTCCTTGGCAGGGGGGAGGAGAATAGGAGACCATAACTAAAACAGATATGTTTTTGGTTAAAACTGTGAATGCTCTTTCCCATAGAGATACTATTCCAATTGTGGCTAGCTTCTATGCTGAGCTATGTACATTTGAATTGAATAGGCTTCTGTGGGCTAACTTGGGAGACTTACATGTTCTAAGTTCTAAATAAACTGTTTAGAAGTTAACTTTTTTTTATAAGTTGGGTTCTTCTAGAAGCTTTAAAAAATTCTATGTATTAAATCAGGATAAATAATATATTACTAAAAAACAGGTAAAATTAAGGATGGCCTGACAGTGACAAAATGGGGTCATTTTGCTCTTTATGAGAATGAATGATGGAAGTTGAACCATAGGTTATAAAATTAAGCCCATAGGCAATAGTGTGAAAACAACAAAGGTAATGATCAAGTAGTGTCTGGATACCCAAATTTTATAAAATGGTGTCCTATTTCTCAGGGCTGCTGGTATTCAAAGGAAAAATAAACATTCCACAAAATTGTCTATTTTCTAGTTAAACTGATGTCCTAAAACTGTATCTGAAAAGCTAAGTTGTAATTTTAAGGACACTGCAGATGAAAGAAAAAAATTATTACCTCGAGTAACAGATGTGAAATTACATTAGATAAATATAATCATTAGTTTCAGTCTTACCCTGGTTAATTTGTTTGTGGAAATGTGCAACCCATTATTCATTAGATAATTTTTCACACATTGATTAAGAAAGCCATGTCAAATTGTGACCCTGCACATTTGGGCTTACCTATCTTGCAATGAAGTATACTGCTAACAATAGTGGAAATGGGGGACAAAATGTTTATCTCAAGCTGATTTTGTGCCAATAAATAAAGTAAATCAATAGCCAGTGAAGTGTGAACAACATTTCTCTGCTGTATAATATGGTTTTGGGGGCAATTTGACATGCTACAAGGGGAAACAAGGGTCTTGAACAGAAAGGTAATAAAAGCAAATCATGCTGGTAACTGTTATTGAAGTCCCATATTTTTCTATACTTGGGCAGCTTTAAGATATGAAAAATAATGCACATAAAATTATACAAATATGAAGCAACTCTGCCCTATATTTTTAAACATTCTTATAGCTGAACTTGATTTTATTGGTCATGTACTCTATACCTGTGACAAATCTTTTCTTTTCTATTTGATCTAATTTAGTTTACAAATTCAAATAACTTTAAAGTATTTACAGCAAATAAAGCACAAAGACATTAAATTTCAATAGGTTTTATTAGCACTCAGTAAGACCTCACCTGGATTTTACTTTTCAATATCCAGTTAACTACTTACAGTAATGAAGGATCTCTCTAAAATTTTTAAGTTTTTCTCAGCTCTGCAACCAGCTTTAGAGAGAAATCCCATTTTCTTAGCTTGCACCTTTCTTACCACTCCAAACCATGCAAAACCATAGGAGGTATCTGACTTGTCTAAGTTCATGAATCTCTTTAAATTCTCTGAAGGAGAATAATGATATAAATTCATTTATAAAGTGTATCTTCTTGCTAGTTTGAACCTCAGATGTCATCTTTTAAATTAAGATGAAAATAGCACATTTTTTCCACATAATATAGGCTGCATTCAAGTAATTAGTGGTTAATTAAAAGCAGGTTTTTTCCCCCTGTAGGTCAACCAGTGAAAGTCTATGCTATGTTATCACAGAAGGGAAGAGGTTGGGCTGATGGGTTTCCAGAAGGAGCTGCTGCCTTTTAGCCTTCTTGGTCTAAAATAATAGCCAAGGAAACCTGCAGATTTGAAAGACAAGTGGTTACGGTGTCACAGAGACGGTGTTTTGCTGCCGAAGAATGTTAGTTCCTTGACAAAATCTATTTATCATTGTTAGCATTTTTAAAAAAGTATTGATCACAGAAATTTTTACAATGTATGCTGAAATTTATTTATTTATATTCAGTGATTTGATTCATGTGGAGAGTCCCACAGATATTTATATTGTTGTTTTTTTTTAAAAAAAGCATTGCATTTGTGTTGATGGAAGGGTATTTGGGAATTCTGCACATGTGCATGATTGTTTTATAAGTTTACAACTTCTGTCATAAAAAATATATTTAAAAAATAATAATAGTGTGGGTTGGGGGAAAAACACACGAAATGTAAGATAAGGACTATGATCAGTAGTAAAATTTTGACAGTATTCTTTCATAATTTGTAACAAATGTCTCACGACAATGCAAGGTATTGTTGGAGGGTCGATGTATGTGACCCCTGTATGATGTTATGCATGTTTGCTTTGTAAGTTCACAACTTTTACTGTACACTTGTTTATGTATGTTCATATATAAATGATATAAAGATGATAATTATAGTGTTAGCTGGGGAAAAATACTTTGGTCAATAGTAATATTTTGACAATGCTCTTTAATCATTACTTAAAAAGGTTTAACCACAATGCAAGTTATTGGTGGTAGGGTAAATTATGAGTGTCCTATATGATGTTATATGTTTGTTTTGTAAGTTCACAACTATTATTATACATTTATTGTTTATGTGTGAGTGATATACTTTAATAAATTAATTTTTTAAAAAATCTCAGCCTATTTTAAAAAATAACTGATAAAAAACAGGTAGACAAAGAAATGAATAACCTTTCAATGAAAATGCTCTAATGATTGAAGTGATGAATGCACAGCTATTTGATTATACCAAGTATTATTGATTGTACACTTTGGATAAGATGTATTTTTATTAATATGTATCAAAGATTATTTGTTTAAAAAAAGCATTGCATTTGGCAGAATTTTTTGGGGGGGGAGCTTATTTTGAGGCCCCCTTTTTTCTAATTTGGATAGGGTGTCAATTACTATAGACCAGTTAAAATTTTTTTTTTCTTAGAGAAGTCATAGGTTTATAGAAAAATCGTGCAAAGTACAGAGTTCCCATATGCTGCCCTTCACACAAGTAAGATAGATATATACCCTAAAATTTTCTCTCTTAACCACATTCAAATAAATAATTCAGTGGTTTTAATTACATTCACATTGTTGGGTTAACATCACCATTACTAAAACTTTTCCATCCTAAACAGATACTCTGCACCAATTAAGCATTAGCTCTCCATTCCCTAATCCCACCCTGGCCCTGGTAAACTCTATTCTAGTTTCTAACTATGAATTTTCTAATTCTAATTATTTCGTATCAGTGAGATCATAGAATATTTGTCCTTTTGTGTCTGGCTTATTTGACACAATGTGATATCTTCCAAGTTCGTCCATGTTGCATGTATCCGAACTTCATTTAAGTGTAGAATAATATTCCATTGCGTGTATATACCATATTTTGTTTATCCATTTATCAGATGATGGACACTTTGGTTGCTTCCATCTTTAAGCAATTGTGACTAGCACTGCTATGAACATTGGTGTGCAAATATCTGTTCGAGTCCCTGCTTTTAATTCTTTCAGGTAGATACCTAGTAGAGGGACTGCCAGGTCATATGGTCATTTTATACTTAGCTTTCTGAGGAACTGCCAAATTGTTTCGCATAGTGTCTCTTAATATTTTATGCTCCTATCACAAATGAGCAAGTATTCCTATTTCTCTACATCCTTTCCAACATTTGTAATTTTTCGTTTTTAAAAATTGTAACCATTTTAGTGGGTGTGAAATGGTATCTTGTGTGGTTTCTATTTGCATTTCCATAACAGCTAAAGATGTTGAGCATCTTTTCACATGCTTTTGACTATTTGTTTATCTTCTTTGAAGAAGTATCCATTCAATTGTTTTGCCTATTTTTAATTGGGCCGTTTGTCTTTTTATTATTATGTTCTAGGATTTCTTTATATATTGTAGATAGTAAATCCTTATCAGATATGTGGTTTCCAAATATTTTCTCCTATTCTGTTGATTGTTGTTTTACTTTCATGATGAAAGCCTTTGATGTGTAAGCTTTTCATTTTGATGAAGTCCCATTTATCTATCTTTTATGTGCTGGTGCTTTTGGTGTAAAGTCTAAGAAATCATTGCCTAAAACTAGATCCTGAATATGCTTCCCTATATGTTTTCTTCTAGGAATTTTATAGTCCTGGTTCTTTTTTTAAAAACTTTGGCTGCTGGGGGTAGGGAGTGGGAGGAAGAGATGAGATGTGGGGGTATTTTCGGGACTTGGAGTTGGCCTGGGTGGTGCTGCAGGGACAGTTACCAGACATTGTATGTCCTCTCATGGCCCACTGGGTGGAATGTGGGAGAGTGTGGGCTATGATGTGGACCATTGACCATGAGGTGCAGCGATGCTCAGAGATGTATTCACCAAATGCAATGAATGTCTCATGATGATGGAGGAGGTTGTTGTTATGGGGGGAGGAGTGTGGTGAGGGGGGTGGGGGGTATATGGGGACCTCATATTTTTTTAATGTAATATAAAAAAAAAAAGACAAAAAAAAATTTTAAAAAATCCCATCCACCACATTTATCTTATTTAATCCTAAAAACAAACTCAATTGTTTCTCCAGTGTTCTCAAAGATGAATAAATGAGCACAGACTGGCTGAATTATGACAGATGACACTGAGTAACATAGTAAACCTGGAGGTAAATAAGAATTGTGGTTAATAGTACAAACACAAGAACGTTCTATGAACTAGAACAAATGTACACCACTACATTTGAAATTAAAAGTAAAAATGCTGTAAGAAGAAATGAATTTGGAATGCATATGACAACATGGATGAACCTTGAAGATATTATGTTGAGTGAAATAAGCCAAACACAAAAGGACAAACATTGTATGGTCTAACTGATATGAACTAAATACAATGAGTAAGTAAACTCATGGAGGTAAACTCTACAGTATAGATTACTAGGAGATACAATATGGGTTGAGAATGTGAGCTGATCCTTAATGTATGTAGAGTTTTTAATAAGGTTTATTGTAAAAGTGTGGGAATGAATAGAGTTGATGGTAACACAGTTTAGTAAGTATAACTAACATGGTGGACTTACAAATACAATTGTGGCTGAAAGAGGTAGTGTGTGGATGTAAATGTCAATTGAAAGGAAGCTAGAGAACAATCTAGGGAAGGTATAACAGTGATTTTGGTAGTGGATGAAGATTGTGGTTAATAATATAAATATAAGAATTTTCTTCTTTTAGAAAGTTAAGAATATGGTGATACACAGGAAAATGACAACTGATATAATGCAACAAAATTAAAACTAATGGACATAGTTAATAGTAATATTGTAAGATTTTTGCAGCAAAGCAAAGAAGGTATTATATCAGTTCAAATGGACAACAATAGGGGGTATAAGGGTGAATGGGATTTTTCCTTTTGGAGTAATGAAAATGTTCTAAAATTGGCTGAAGTGATGACAGTACAAATCTGTGATGAAAATGAGAGCCACTGAGTGTACACTTAGAGTGGATTATACAAAGCATGGGACTGTATAATACAAGGAATCCTGTGGTGAAAGATGGACTGAGGTTAGTAGAACAAATATGAGAATGTTTTCTCATGAACTATAACAAATATATAATACTAATACAAGGTGTTAATAATTGGGTGGGTTGGGGGAAAAATACACCAAAAGATATGGGCTAGGTAGTAGCAATATTTTGATGATGCTCTTTCACAGTTTGTAGCAAATATTTTACAACAATGCAAGTTACTGTTGGTGGGGTGATGTATGGGTTCCCTGTATGATATATGCATTTTTGTTTTGTAAGTTCACAACTTTTACACTTATCATTTCTGTATGTTCATGTATGAATGATATACTTAAATAAAATTTTATTTTAAAAAATGAACATTTCAAATCCGTGATCTAACTCACAATTGGGGGATCTGGAAAAAGAAGAGCAAATTAAACCCAAAGCAAGCAAAAGGAAGGAAATAACAAAGATTAGGTGGAAGTAAATGAAATATACAGAATGTAAAACAACAGAGGACATCAACAAAACCAAAAGTTTGTTCTTTGCAGAGATCAATAAAATTGACAAATCTTTAGCTAGATTGACAAGGAAAAAAAGAGAAAGGAGGCACATAACTGAAATCAGTAATGGTAGGTCTTCTTAATGAGTGATCCCACAGAAATGAAAAAGAATTGCAAAATGATCCTATGAAAATCTGTTCACAACAAATTATATAACCTATGTGAAATGGACAAATTCCTAGAAAGGCACAAACTATGTAGACTGACTAAAAAAGAAAAAGATCTTGGGGAGCAGATGTAGCTCAAGTGGTTGAGCACCTGCTTCCCATATAAGAGGCCCTGGGTTCAATCCCTTGTACCTCCTAAAAACAAACAAATGAAAAAATGAACTCTGATTGTGGAGCAGATGTAGCTCAATGGTTGAGTGCCTTCTTCCCAAGTATGAGGTCCTGGGTTCAATTTCTGGTTCCCCCTTAAAAAAAAAATTCAATATACCAATAACAAGTAAAGAGACTGAATCAGTAATCAGAAATCTCCCAAAATGAAAAGCACAGGACCAGATAGGCTAATGAGTGAATTTTACCAAATATTCCAAGAAGAATTAATCCTGCTCAAATTCTTCCAAAAAATTGAAGAGTAAAAGACATATCTGAACTCATTCTCTGAGGCTATCATCACTCTGAACAAAACCAGATAAAAATATAAGAAAAGAAAATCACAGATCAATACCCTTATGATTATAGATGTATAAATTCTCAACAAAATAATAGCAAACAATCTAACAGCATTTTAAAAGAATTCTACACCATGATCAAGTGGGATTTACTCCTGGTATGAAACAGTGGCTCAACATAAGAAAATCAATTAATGTAATAGACCACATTAATAGAATGAAGGAAAAATACATATAAGCTGAACTGATACAGAAAAAGCATTTCACAAAATCTGGCACTACTTCATCTTAAAAACACTTAGAAAACTAGGAACAGATTATGTGCTGATTTGAAAGTATATATGTCCCAGAAAAGCATATTCTTATGGTTAATCCATTCTGTGGGTGTAAATCTATTTTCATTAAGACCTTTTGATAAGTTCACTTCAGTTAAGACATGTCCGAGGGTGGGTCTTAATCTTTCACTGGAGTCTTTTACAAGAGAATGAAATTCAGACAGAGAGAAAGTCATGGAAGAAGAACTGAAAGCAACAAAACCCTGAAGAGAAGGGAGAGACCAGCAGATGTCATCACGTGCCTTGCCATGTAACACAGGAGTGCAGGATTGCTAGTAGCTGGTCTTTGGTAAGAAAGAGTCACCTGATGGTGCCTTTTTTTTTTTTTTCACCTGATGGTGCCTTGATTTGGACATTTTAATGGCCTCAAAGCTGTAATTATACGCCAATAAATTCCCATTGTTAAAAGCCAACCCATTTTATGGTATCTGCTTTGAGCAGCTTAGCAAACTAAAATAGAAGGAAACATTCTCAACATGATAAAGGGCATATACGAAAAACCCACTGCAAACATCATACTGAGTGGTGAAAAACTGAAAGCTTTCCTCTAAGATCAGGAACACGACAAGGATGCCCAGTGTCACCGCTGTAAACCAGCATTGGACTGGAAGTTCTAGCCAGATCAATTATGCAAGAAAAATAAATAAATGGCATCCAAACTGGAAAGGAAGAAGTAAAACTCCCCATTATCAAATGAAATGATCCTCTATATAGAGAATCCTGGAAAATCCACAACAAAGCTCCTAGAATTAATAAATGAATACAGCATCATGGCTGTATAGAAACAGTAGCATATAGAAACAGTGTATAGAAACACTACTGTTTCTATACACTAGTAATGAACAATCTGAAAAGGAAATCAAGAAAAGTTCCATTTACAATAGTAACTAAAAGAATAAAATATCTAGGAATAAATTTAGTCAAGGACATAAAGGACGTATACATGGAAAAGTACAAAGCATTGCTAAAAGAAATCAAAGAAGACCTAAATTAATGTTAGGACATCCTGTGTTCATGGATTGGAAGACTAAATATTGTTAAGATGTCAATTCTAGTCAAAGAAATTTACATATTCAACACAATTCCAATCAAAATTCCACCAGCCTTCTCCACAGAAAGAAATTTTTTATCAAATTTATTTGGAAACATAAAGGCTCCTGAATAGCTAAAACAATCTTAAAAAAAGAATGAGTTTGGAGGACTCATACTTCCAATTTTAAAACTTACTATAAAGCTACAATAATCAGAACAGCATGGTACTGACAAAAGGACAGACATATAGACCAAAATAATCAAATTGAGAAGTCAGAAATAAACATTCTGAACCATTTGACCCTTGAAATTAATAATCACAGTCCACCCATGTTAGCCTGGCACTCATACACATATTCTTAAACCATATTTAATATCCAAATAAAGATTATAATATAGTCAGATAATCACCTAACATGATACAACTGCCCTACATACAACAAAAAACGTACTAACACTTGGATGGTACTTTATCCTTGATATCCTATAACTTGAATACTATGATGTAAAGTTAATACACATTATATGATAAGGGGATGAGAGGGGAGAAAACAAAGATCTTATATATGTACACATACAGATAGTGTCACAACAAAATAAGGAAGTATTATGACAATTGCAGTTCTCATTTCTGAAACTTGTCACGTGGTCATAGATGGTATTTATAACTGCTTTTTTCCACTGCCCGTTCCATGTACTCTTTACACTCAGCATGCAGCTCAGCTGGACATGGTTCTTTCCCTGGTAGGGTGAATAAAAATTTAATTCCTGAAGGACCTAGACCATTGGCAATCCTGCCTGGATTGGGTTTTTGTAATTTCCCACTGACTTTAATGACAGAGCATGGTAGTGCTAAGAAACACCCTAAGGAGTCTCCCATATTCCAGACATATTCTTCCTTACCTCCAATGTATAGTAGCAGTCTAATTTCCTCTTGGTAATAAGATCAATCATTCCTACCAATACAATAGCTCCTTTCTTTGCCTGTTGATTCAGAGGCAAGAACAGCCCAAAGTCGCCAAGCCCACCGGGCATTGGTGGGAGTGGCTGTGGAAAGAGCCTGACTGATATACACAGAATGGGTTATCCTATCCACTTGATTACTAAATCACATTAGATATTTTTCTGTCATTGATTTCTACCTTCATTCCACAATCATCAAAAAACATACTCTGGGGAAGCAGATGTGGCTCAAGTGATAGGGCCTCCACCTACCATGTGGGAGGACCCAGGTTTGATCCCTGGGGCCTCCTGGCTAAAAAGAAGAGAAAGTGTGAGCCTGTGCCTGCATGGCGAGCTGAGTGCCTGTGTGGTGAGTCAAGTGAAGTGCCCACATGAGTGTCCATGTGGCAAGCTAGTGCCTGCACAAGTGAGTCACGTAGCAAGATGATGATGCAACAAAAGAGAGACAAGGGGAGAGTAAAGGTGAAGCGCAGAAAAGACCAGGAACTGAGGTGGTGCATTTGACAGGGAATCTCTCTCTACATCAGAGGTCCCCAGGATCGAATCCTGGTGAATCCTAGAGAGGAAAGATGAGAAGAGAAAACAAAAAGAGAAATAGATACAGAAGATGACACAGCAAATAGACACAGACAACAAAAACAGTAGGGGCGAGGGGAAGGAAAAAAAAAGCATAATCTGTAGGAGTCCAGTCCTTTGTTATTTGCTGAAACTTGCTTTATGGTCCAGTGTTGGGGACTGAAATATGTCCCCTACAAAAAGCATTCTTAGGTCCCAACTTCTGGTCCTGTGAGTGGGTTATAACCGTGTTCACTGGATCAAGACCATTCAAACTTTTTATATTGCTGCTTATTTTTTCATTCTTCTTCTAGTGATTGAGAAACATATTAATCTCCAGCAATAGTTGTGGAATTGCTTATTTATCTTTTCATAAATTTATAAAAATTTTATTTGCTATCTATTGAGGCTATGTCATTAGAGGCATACATGGTTAAGACTATCATCTCCTTGTGGAATTGATCTTTCTTTATGAACTATCTGGATTGTGTTTCCATGATATGTCTTTTCTCTCCATTTATTTTCAGTCTTTGATGTCACACATTTAAGATATGTCACTATAAACAGCATAGAGTTGAATTTTTATTTTGAGTCTGACAGTTTCATCTTTTAATTAAAGAATTTAATCCATTTACTTTGTAAAAAACTTATAATTTTTTATTTTTAAAGATACTTAGATTACATAAATGTTATATTAAAGATGTAGGGGGCAGCGGACTTGGCCCAGTGGTTAGGGCATCCGTCTACCACATGGGAGGTCCGCGGTTCAAACCCTGGGCCTCCTTGACCTATGTGGAGCTGGCCCATGTGCAGTCCTGATGCACGCAAGGAGTGCCCTGTCACGCAGGGGTGTCCTCCGCGTAGGGGTGTCCCCCACATAGGGGAGCCCCACACGCAGGGAGTGCACCCCAGAAGGAGAGCTGCCTGCCCAGGAATGGCGCTGCCCACACGGAGAGCTGACACAACAAGATGACGCAACAAAAAGAAACACAGATTCCCATGCCGCTGACAACAACAGAAGCAGACAAAGAAGACGCAGCAAATAGACACAAAGAACAGACAACCGGGGTGGGGGAGAAGGGGAGAGAAATAAATAAATAAATCTTAAAAAAAAAAAGGTAGGGGATTCTCATATGCCCCACTACCTACCTGTCCCACACTTTCCCACATTAACAACATCCTTCATTAGTGTGGTACATTCATTACAATTGAACACATTGGAACACTGAAACTAAGTGTGGACTCTGTCTGCCATTGCATTGCCATTCAAAACAACTCCAATGTATCAAAAATGCCCCCATATTACACCTATTTTTCACTCTCCCTCCCCTCAGAACCTCTGGTGGCCACTGCTTCCACATCAATGATAAAAGTTCTTCCATTGTTAGAATAACAATAAGTCTATGGTAGAATAACAGTAAGTTGACTCTAGTCCATTGTTCCTTCCCCAATCCTGAGGATTCTGGGATGGTGATGCCCTCTCCACCTCTAATTGAGAGGGGCTTAGATTCCATGAGGCAGATGGATGGGACTATCTTCCTTGCAGTTGCAGACTCTCTGTTCCTTGGGATGGTTTTTGTCCATCATCATTGCCTTGTTAGTTTTCCTGAGTAAGTCCAAAGCACTGGAGAGTAGTAAGTGCTGCAATTCTGTTGAGATTCAGGGCCTGATTGGCACATGAACAGCCCAAAGATTTAAGTCTCTTGGACATAAACCTATCAATTCTAGTACTAACTATAGGTTCAAATAGAAGGGGCAGAAGAGCCATGTGTAGGGAAACCATAACTGAGTCCTACTCTTTCACACTGGGGAGCATAAATTCCAAAGCAGGGCCCACTGGCAGGGTGCCAAACTCCTGAACTGTCAGCCCTGCCTATAGTGTCTGGATGTCTTCAGAGCCCTCAGGAGCCCTGCTATTTTAGGCAGTTTTTACTGTGGCAGCCAATGAGATCCTGCTGAGACATGCATATGTGTAAACTCTGGAATGACCTCCTGACTCACTTTGAAGTCTCTTAGCCATATAAACTCATTTATCTTTACCCTATCCCCCTTTTGATCAAGGTCTTTTTCCAGTTGCATTGCTAGTTGGTGCTTGGTAGTAATTCCTTGGTGCCAGGGAGGCTCATCCCCGGGAGTCATGTCTTATGCTGGGGGGAAGGTAATGCACTTATATCCTCAGTTTGGCTTAGAGAGAGGCCACATTTGAGCAACAAAGAGGCTCTCAGGAGGTAACTCTTAGGCAAACTATAATACTAGGCTAAATTTCAATTTCAAAAAAACCTCACTGATATGAATTAAGCAAATTGAGCAGACTCATAGAGCTAGAGTCTGGAGGATAGGTTTAGAGGACACAGAAAGGGAGTAGAGGGTCGTGAGCCAAAGCCCATATGAGCAAGAGCTATGATAAGGTGGAAGGGTGTAGTGCAGTGGATGGGCAAGACAGTGGTGCAGAGATGTTATTCAATTGGGCAGTGCTAGCCAGTGAGGGTTGTAAGGTGGGGGGGTTGCCCTGTAAATGGAACTAGGGGGAGGGCTGGGGGAGGGTGCAGATGAACTCTGGGGATTTGCTGGTATGTGATTGAAACTACAACATTGGGAATGTTGTTTTGGAAAATATGGCAGGGGAGGGTTACTGGTTTAGGGTGTTGGTATGGTCAGGCATGTGGGACAGAATATACCTAGAGCAGGCTTCTAGGGAATATGTGAGTGTTCATCCTGTCATACTGCATTGTATCAGTGGGTAGAGACCCACACAATGAATGAGAAGGTGTTGGACTCCCATCCTGGGGAGTCCTGCTATGATCTTAAATAGAGGAGTGAGAGTCTCTCAAAAGCATAGGTAGTGCCTAATAGGGGAGGACAGGCCAGTATGTCAAGCCCTCAATGTTGTTGCAAGTAGCTATGAATCTTGTTCTTAAAGGAGTGAAGCTTGGTGTTTGCTATGGGTCCTGAGGGGAGAGGGAGGGAGGAATATAATAGATGGAACATGGGGCATTTTTGGGGCATTGGAATTCTTCTACATGACCATGCAATGGTGGATACAGGCCATGTTAAATTTCATTAAAATTTATAAAAGTGTATGGTCCAAAATGTAAACCATAATGTAAATCATTGACCATGGTTGGTAGGAATGCTTCAGTATTTGTATATCAATTGTAACAAATGTACCATCCACATGTAAAATGTTATTAATAGGGGAAAAGGGCTGAGGATGTTGGGTATATGGGAATCCCCTATATTTTGTAAGTGACGTTTCTGTAACCTAAAGCTTTTCCTTTCTAAGATGTTCTGGTTATTCAGGACCCCTTATCCTTTCAAATAAGTTTGATAATTGTCTTTTCCATTTATTTTAAAAGTCTGGTGGAATTTTTTTAAATTGGGATTGCATGGAATCTGTATATCTATTTGGGTAGAATTGACATCTTAATGATTTTTAGCCTTCCAATTGTGAGCATGGAATGTTCTTCCAATTATTTAGTTCCTTTTTGATTTCTTTTAGCAATGCATTGTGGTTTTCTGAATACATGTGCTTTACATCATTGGGTAAGTTTATTCCTAAATACTTGATTCTTTTAGTTGCTATAGCAAATGTAATTTTTTTATCTGACTTCCTCAGAATGTGCATATCTGGTGTCATTTAAAGTCTGTTTCATCTGATATAAGTATAGCTACTCTAGCTTTTTTGTTGTGGCATGCATGGAATATCTTTTTCCAGTCTTTCACCTTCAATCTATTGGCATCCTTGGGTCTAAAGTGAGTTCTTGCAGGCAGCATATAGGTGGCTCCTATTTTCTTATTCCTTCTGCCAGTCTGTGTCTTTTGATTGGAGAGTTTACTCCATTAACATTCAAAGTTGGGAATTGGATTTGGCTCAACTGATAGAGTGTCCGCCTACCATATGGAGGGTCCAGGATTCAAACCCAGGACCTCCTGACCTGTGTGGTGAGCTGGCCCACAGGTAGTGCTGCTGCGCACAAGGGGTGCCGTGTAGGGGGCCCCATGTGCAAGGAGTGCACCCTGCAAGGAGTGCCGCCCTACGTGAAAAAAAGCATAGCCCACCCAGGAGTGGCACCGCACACATGGAAAGCTGACGCACAAGATGACACAACAAAGAAATACAGATTCCTGGTGCCACTGACAAGAATGCAAGTGGACACAGAGAGCAGACAATTGGGGGGGGGGGGGGAATAAATCTTAAAAAAAAAACATTCAATGTTATTACTGTAAAGGAAGTTCTTATTTCACCCATTTTGACCTTTAGGTTTTATCTGTCTTATTTTATCTTCACCACTCTTTTAAGACTTCTAAGGTTACTTTTACTGATATAATGTTCATTTCTAGACTCTCTTCCAAGCCTCTCTCTCCTGTCTTTTCAGACTATAGCATGTCCTTTATATTTCCTGTAAAGCTGGTTGCTTGGTTACAAACTCAGTTTCTGCTTATCTGTGAATATTCTAAATTCACCCTTATTTTTGAAAGACAGTCTTGCCAGATCTGAGATTCTTGGCTGGAAATTTTTTTCTTGCAGTATCTTAAATATGTCATGCCACTGCCTTCTTGCCTTCATGGTTTCTGATGAGAAATTGGCAGTTAATCTATTTGGGCATCCCTTATATATTATGCATTGATTTTCTTTTGCTGCTCTCAGAATTTTCTTTTTGTCTTTGGTATTTGACATTCTGATTAGTATGTGTCTTGGAGCTGATCGATATGGATTTTTCAGATGGGAGTACATTATGCTTCTTGAACACATATATCTGTGTCCTTCAATAGGGTTGGTAAGTTTTCTATCATTATTTCTTCACATATTCCTCCTGTCCCTTTTCCCTACTCTTCTTCTGGGACACCCATAATATGTATGTTGGCATGTTTCTTGCTGTCGTTTAATTCTCTGAGACTTTGTTCAATTTTTCCATTCTTTCTTTCATCTCTTCTTTTGTATGTTCACATTTGAAGGCCATTTCTTCAAGCTCACCAATCCTTTCTTTTGCCTCCTCAAATCTGCTATTATATTTTTCCAGGGTATTTTTAATTTCCTTTTTTGTGCCTTTCATTCCTGTAAGATCTGCTATTTTTCTATGTATGCTTTCAAATTCTTCTTTGTGCTCATCTAATGTCTTCCTTTTTTTTTTTTTTAAGAATTCTTTATTTATTCCCCCCACCCCCACTGTCTGCTTTCTGTGTCCATTCGCTGTGTGTTCTTCTGTGTCTGCTTGTGTTCTTATTAAGAAGCTTTGGGAACCGATTCTGGGACCTTCTGGAGTGGGAGAGAGGTGATCATTCTCTTGTGCCACCTCAGCTCCCTAATCTGCTGTGTCTCTTATTTTAAGTCTTTCCTCTATCTCTTTCTGTTGCATCATCTTGCTGTGCCAGCTCTTCACGTGGGTCAGCACTCCTACATGGGACAGCACTCCTGCATGGGGCAGTACTCTGCACAGGCCAGCACTCTGCATGGGCCAGCTTGCCTTCACCAGGAGGCCCTGGGCATTAAACCGTGGTCCTCCTATTTGGTAGATGGGAGCCCAATTGCATGAGACATATCTGCTTCCCCTAATGTCTTAATATCCTTAAACTTTTTAGCCATCTCACTGAATTTATTAAGGAGATAGTTTGAACATCCATGATTAGTTATCTCAACTCCTTTATGTCATCTGGAGGCTTATCTTGTTCCTTTAACTGGGTCATGTTTTCCTGTTTCTTTGTATGGATTGTAATTTTTTGTTAGTGTCTTGGCATCTGGCTTACTAGATGTATTTATTCTGGATGCAGTTTATCTCTTTAGTTTAGGGCTTTCTTGCCCTTTCTCCCTTGCTGGTTGTAGAGTAGGAGCTAAGGATATAGTTGGTACTATAAACTGTGGAGGCTCAAGCTGCCCTCATTGCCCTAGGGACCAGTGAAGCTTCTCCCACCTTTTTCCTTTGCCCAGGGTAAGGACAGAGCCACAATTGTGTGTAAATATCCAAGTTGTGCAGGCCTATCCTGTAGTTGCCCAGAGAGCTGATAAAGCTTCATGCCCATTTTGCTCAGCATACTGTCTGTGAGATCTATTCATATTCCAGCATGTATCAATAATTCATTCCTTTATCTTGTTTATTAATATTCCATTGTATGGATATACCACAATGCATTTATCTATTATTCTTTTTTTAAAAGTTTTTTTAAAGATTTATTTAAGATTTATTTATTGTCTGTTCTCTGTGTCTATTTGCTGCGTCTTCTTCTTTGCTTCTGTTGTTGTCAGCAGCATGGGAATCTGTGTTTCTTTTTGTTGCAGTCTTTTTTTTTTAAGGATTTATTTATTTATTTATTTCTCTCCCCTTCCTCCCCACCCTGTTTGTCTGTTCTCTGTGTCTATTTGCTGTGTCGTCGTCTTTGTCTGCTTCTGTTGTTGTCAGTGGTACGGGAATCTGTGTTTCTTTTTGTTGCATCATCTTGTTGTGTCAGCTCTCCGTGTGTGCGGTGCCATTCTTAGGTGGGCTGCACTTTCTTTCGTGCTGGGCGGCTCTCCTTACGGGGCGCAATCCTTGTGTGTGGGGCTCTCCTACGTGGGGGGCACCCCTGCGTGGCATGGCACTTCTTGCGCACATCAGTACTGCACATGGGCCAGCTCCACACCGGTCAAGGAGGCCCGGGGTTTGAACCGCAGACCTCCCATGTGGTAGACAGACGCCCTAACCACTGCGCCAAGTCAACTGCCCTATCTATTGATGGACATTTGAGGTGTTTCCAATTTTTGCTATTATATAAAAGGTTTGTGTACAAGTTTTGATTTTTAAAATAGGTGTATGATTTTACTTCTTTTAGATAAAAACCTAGAAATGGAGCTAATGGAACTTAGAGTAAATGCATTTTTAACTCCCTAAAAAACTGCCAAGCCATTTTCTAAAACGGTTATACAATTTTAAACTCCTATCAACAAGGTGTTAAGTAAGTTCTGGAGCTCTATATCCTAAACAAAACTTGGTGTTGTACATATTTTTTATTTTAGCCTTTCAAATGGATGTGAAAATTTCTCATTGTTATATTAATTTACATTTTCCTGATGACTGACAATGTGAACACCTTTGGCTTATTTACTATTTGTATATCATGTTTTATAAAGTGTATGTTAAGCTCTTTTGCCTATTTTTTCATTGGGCCATTTGTCTTTTATTTTTTATTTGTAAGACTTCTTGATGTATTATGGAAACATATCTTTGTATCACAGATACATAAAACTGTGACTATTTTTCCCAGTCTGTGATTTATGTATTCATTTTCTTAGTAGTATCTTCAATGAAAAGAAGTTTTTAGTTTTGATGAAGTCCAGTTTGTCAGTTTTTCTTTTATGGTTTATGCATTTTCTTTCATGATTAAGAAATCTTTATCTACCCTAATTTTGTGAAGCTGTTCTCTTATTCTAGAATCTTATGGTTCTGGGTTTTACATTTATGTTAATGATCTATTTCAAATTGATTTTTCTATATAATTGAGATAGGAATCAGGGTTCATTTTTTTCCATATGATATCAAGTTATAACATCATTTGCTGAAAAATTATCTTTTGTCATTTAATTACCTTGGCACTTTGGTCATTAATCAATTTATCATGTACGGCTAGGCCTTTTTCTAGATTCTTCTTTTGCTCCTTCGATTTATGTGCCTATCCTTAAGCTAATACCACACATGTACTTTTTAAAATTGTTCAGCTATTCCAGATCATTTACATTTCAATATAAATTGGAGAATCGCTTTGTCAATTTTTTTTTAAAGGAGGTGGTCGGGGATTGAACCCAGGACTTTATACATGGGAAGTAGGCACTCAACCACTGAGCTATATCCACTCCCCTTCAATTTTTTTTTCAAACAAAACAAAACTCCCTTGAATTTCATAGCATCAGATTGAATGTAAACACAATTTAAGGAGAATGGATATATTAACAATATTGAGTCTTCCAGTTCATGAACATGGTATTTCTCTCATCAACGACTTGTACTGTTCAATATAAGAGGTCTTACATACACATGTTTCGTTAGATTTATTCCTAGGGTATATAACTTTTGAATACTCTCATAAATAGTGTTTTCTAAATTTCATTTTTCCAACTGTTAGAATTTAGAAAGACAGTTGAAATATTTTTTCTTATGTTTCTTTTTTTCCATCCTTTTTCTCTCCATACTTTGTTTTGGCTGAACATTTTTTACTGTCTTATTTTTTAACTAATCTTCTCTTATTCTGTGTCAAATCTACTGTTAATCCCATTTATTGAACTATTAATTTCAGTAATGGTATTTTTCAAATCCAGAGTTTTCAGATGATTCTTTTTTTAAAAAAATGAATATTTCTGTTCTCTAGAGAAATCCTCCAATTATGTTGTCTTCTTGAACAAACTGATCAGTTACTTTAAGGATCAGATATGGGTCTATTTGAATGGTTTGAATTTTACTCTCTTTTTATCAGTCATTTAGTCCTGTTTTCTAGCATGCATTATAATTTTGGATTGAATGCTGGAAAATGTGAGAAAAGTTATAGAGGCTCTGGATAATGTTATTTTCTTCTGGTTGCCAGTTCAAGATTGAATTTCTGGTTTTATATGGGCTAATCTATATGCAGTTTGCTTTTTTTCTATTATGTAAGAATTTTAGAGATCTCTACCAGAAGTTAATAGGAGTGTTTTCTAGAGCCTCTCCTCCTTGGTAGGTTCTGAATTCCAATTTTTGTTTCCCCATTTCTGTATGACTGCCAAAATTTTGCTTGCTCTTAAGATTCTTAGTAGCTGCTTTCTACTTAGTTCCTTGACTTCTCACCTTCATGAGGCTTAGGATTGGGCAAATGTTTCAAGGACAAACCCCATATGAAGCTCAGGCATGCTTCTCTGAGGTGCCTTTCTTCCCAAGACCTTGGGTCTTCAAAGCCTAGCTAGTTGGACAGCACTGAACTCCAATTTTTGTCTCCCTGGAGACTGCTAAAATCTCCAGATCACTGTTTTTTTTACTTGGCCTTTTATATATTATGCAAGGGCAAAATAAATGCTCCAAAAAAAAAAAAAAAAGTGAATGAGAGGTTCCAGTGGACCAAGATGATAGCACAATACACTCCAAGTTGCTGTAATGGAACAGAACCTTTGAACAGCATAACAAAAACTGGCAGAGTCAATGACCTCAGAACCCTGGAAAACAGATAAAGGGTTATGATAAGCGAGTGAGCACCAAATCAGGAAAACACAGTGGTAAAAATGGCAGAACAATTTTGTGGCACCCTTGCTAGACCCTCCCTTACACCCAGGCATGGTGTGAAGTCATCATACATGCCCGTGTGAATCACCAGGCCTGTTCCCAATGGAGCAGAGTAACCTATATGTACTTATTGGGGTGCCTGTATGTCTGTGTCAATCTGACAGGTGGTATCCTGAAAGACTGAACCAGGAACTTATCTCTTGCTAACCATCCCTGAAATTGCCTGTAGGCAGAAGCAGCTTGTGGACATCTAAAACAGTGAAAGCAACAATTAAGTCAAAGCAGCCATGAGTATTACCTGCTTTCAGTCACACAGTAAAGTACCCAGGAGGAGGACAAAGTATATTTCAGAGGGAGTTGAGGGAGAATTTGAATTCCTATAAATGAAGGAATTCCCAACACTATGAGCAAACAAGCCCAAGGCAAGACACAGTCTCAGAAATGATAGAGAGGACCTAGCACTTCTGATTCACTCTGAGCTGCTCTTGAAAGGGGGCTAAACTCTATAGGAGAGCATCAGTTAACACTCAGCCAATTTGCATAGACTGTAAAAGGTGTTTTTTTTTTGCATTGATTTATTTGTTTTTGTCAGCTTCTGGCATTCAGTGACATCTGTTATATCATTAGCTGAATAAAAACTTAAGGAACAGATAGTTCAGGGACTAAATCCAAGTATTAATGCTTGAAATATTAAAATATACAGTGTGCAACAAGACATTAAAAGAGAAACAAAGAAACAGGAAATGATGGCCTATCAAAAGAAACAAGATAAAATCCAGGATCAGCATCAGACTTTGGACACACTGGACAAAGACTTTAAAAAAAAAAAGATCCTCAGTATACTCAAAGATATAAAGAAAAAGACAAAGAAAGAACTAAAAGATATCAGGGAAACAATGAATGCACAATATATGAATCATAGTAAAGACATGAAAACTTTTAAAAGAAATACTGGGATTGAAGACCAGATTAACTGAAATGAAAAATTCCCTACAGGGTTTCAATGACAAATTAAAGTTGGCAGAAGAAAGAATCAGTGAACTCAAAGACAAGATGATTGAAATGATTCAGGCTGAGAAGCAAGATGGAAAAAAGGTGAAAAAAATGAGTACAGCTTAGCAGACCTTCTGGGACACCATCAAGTGTATCAGTACACACATTATGTGAGTCCCAAAAGGAGGAGAAAGAGAGAAAGGGAAGGAAGGAATATTTAAATAATGACAGTAAACTTCCCACATAAAACAAAAGACATATACACATAATAGGCACATTCAAGACATTTAACAAACAAGATAAATTCAAAGAGAACCATGCTTAGACACACAGAAGTCAAACTATTGAATGCCAAGGACAAGGAGAGAGTTTTGAAAGCTGCAAGGTAACAACAGCATGTTATTTAAAAGGGTGTCCCAATAAGATTAAGTGCCAATTTCTCATCAGAAATCATAGAAGTAAGAAGGCCAAGGGATAAAATATTTAAAGTGAAGAAAGAAAAAATTACCAACCAAGAATTTTATATCTGGTGAGGCCATGTTTCAGAAATGAAATAGAGATTAAGACATTGCCAGGTTAAAAAACAAAAACTGAGGAAGTTTGTCACCACTGGTCTTCCCTTGCAAGTAATGTTAAAGGAAGTTCTTCAGGCTTAAAGGAAAAGACACTAGACAACAGATTCAAACAATATAAAGAAATAAAAATGTATGGTAGTGTAATGTAAAGTAATAGTAACCATATAGGCATTATAAATGCCAGTACTATTGTATTTTAGGGTATATAACTCCACTTCTTACTTCTTAAAGATTCTAAAATGCTAATGCATAAAAAGAAATGAAAAAGTTATGGTTTCAGGCATATGATGTATATGATATCATTTGTAACAAGTACAACAAAAAGGTGGGGAACAAAAAGGTATAAGAAAGGTTTAAGTGTATGCCATTAAAGTTAAGTTGGTATCAAATGAAATATGGTTGTTATAGATCTGGGATATTAAATTTAAGTTCCATGGTAGTACAAAGAAATATATGAAAAAATATATTCAGAAACAATTTGAAGGGACACAAGATGCACAATACAAAAAAACAAAACAAAACAAACCCAAATAAATATGAAAGGCATCATCTGAAGAAGTGAGGGACAAAAATGGTATAAGACTTACAAAACCAAATAAATAGCAAAATGGCAGAAGAAAATCCTGCATTTTTAGTATTTACTATAAATATAAAGGGATTAAATTTCCCACTGAAAAGCACAGATTGGCTGTTTACAAGAGAGTCATCTTAAATTTGAAGATACGAGTAGGTTGAAAGGATGGAAAAAAATACCATGCAAATAGGAACCAAGAGATTTGGAGTATCTATACTATTGTTACATATTATAGACTTGAAGTAAAAAACTGTTATGAAAGATACTATATATTTATAATATATAGTATAAATTCAACAGGAATACATAAAGTAATAAATGTGTGTACACCTACTGGCAGAGCCCCAAAATACATGAAGCAAATATTGACAACTTTGAAGGGGGAAATAGATTGTTCTTCATTAATAGAAGGAGACTTCTATACAACACTTTCAATAATGGTTAGACCATCTAGACGGAAGACTAATATGGAAGTAGAAGACCTGAACTATGCAATAAAACAACCAGACTTATCAGATGTATCTAGAACACTTTACCCTATGGTGACAGAATACACATTCTTCTTGAGTGCACATGAAACAATTTACAGGATAGACCATATGTTAGTGAAAAAACAAATCTCAAACTGAAAAAATTTTGAAATCATACCATGAATATTCTCTGAACACAATAGAATGATATTAGGAATCAATAACAGAGGGTGAACTGGAAAAGGCACAAGGATATGGAAATTAAACAATACATTCTTCAACATCCAGTAGGTCAAAAAAGAAAACACAAGGGAAATTAGGAAATATCTTCAGGCAAATGAAACTAAATAAACATACCAAAATTATGAGGTGCAGCAAAGGCATTGCTCAGAGGGACATGTATAGCTGTCAATGTTTACATTAAAAATGAAGAAAGAGAGAAAGAGAGGGCTTCCAGAAAGATGGCATCAGTAGGAAGGCAGAGCTCAACTCTATCACAGAAATGGATCACAGAAGGGCAAAAAGCTGTCTTGCAGGAGCTGCTTTGGGGATCTGCATATCAGGAGGGAGCTGTGCATCCTCCATAAGGGCAAGGGGCAGAGAGATAAAGAAGACTAAATGAAAACCACGAGTTACTAGCCCCGTGGCAAGAAATGGCACCCATCTCCAACCCTTAAGGTGAACAGCTTCTCTGCAGCCAATTTAGAGGGGGGCAGATGTCTTCTTCCTGGGGAAGAGGGAGGGTATGGAAGAGGTTGGAGAATAGTTTCTCATCAGTGAATTTTGCCAGCACAGCCCACTTTGAATCTTGGCTCTGGCCAGACCAGAATCATGATCAAGTGGAGGTTGAAAGAGATACCTCTGTGGAAAGATTTGCTGACAATTGGCATCTGCTGGCCAACCAGGAAACTGTAAGGAGAAAAACTGTTTTTAGGAGTCTTTCATTCCCTGGAGCAGAGATATGGCCCATTAGTGAGTACTGGCCCTATTTTGATAACTTGAGCTGGACAATTTTAAAGACTTAGAATAAATTGAACCAAAAATTAAAGAAGAGCTGATGAGAGAGAAATATACTATTGGAGGAAATTCACCAACATATTCTGATGCCTAGATATCAGTAAAAAATTACAAACCATACAAGGAAACAGGAAGAGATGGCCCAGCCAAAGGAACAAACCGAAATTTCTGATGAGACACAGAATTTCAGACAACTGATTAATGATAGTCACACAAATGTTCTAAATCAATTCAAGGAGTTGAAGGAAAATATGACTGAAGAGATAAAGAATATTAAGAAGACATTGAGTGAGCCTAAAGAACAATTTTAAAGCTTGCAAAGAGAAGTAACAGAACTTATGGGAATGAAAGCAACAATGGATGGGATTAAAAATACATTAGAGAGCTTAGGAGAGTCCTCAGGCCTTGGCAAGCACTGCTGTAAGAACCAGCATGTGGCCAAGCTGAGAAGATCTGCAGTTAAGAGCATTGGCATGAACCAAGAGCCCAAGAAGCCTGATCACCCTAGAGGAGCCAAGCTGTGGTTCTTCCCAAGTTGAGCCTTAATGATCCAGTGTCTGAAGTTAAGGGCCTTGACCATAGGACAGCTGGACACATCTCTTGGACTGATACTTGGGTACCTTCTCACAGTTGTAATCCCAGAAACCAGTTTCTAGAAAACCAAGAGACCCCCCAGCCATACTTGCCAACACTCTTAGAATTCTTTGTGCACTTCTGGGACTGCCTCGTCCAAGCCAGGCTGCTGGAGCCACAATCCACAGTGGTTCCACTGCACCTCATGCCTTCCCAGGATGCACTCCAGCTCCGATTTCCCCACTGGGTGTCAATGGGTTGTGGCAGGATGATATCCTCGAATCGGCTCACTTGCCTCTTCAATGAGCTCAACCATGACTAGAAGGTCATGGCAGGTCAACCAGTATTTCTATGACATTCATCTCTCAAGTGACACCCTGCTGGACATCTCTCAGCAGTTCCTCAAGGATGGAGAAAGAGATTGGGCCACCACCCATCCCACCTCTTCAATGAAGATGCTGCCCATCTTTGTAAGGTCTTCTCCAGATGGAACAGGGTTGAGTTGATTCAGGAGAGCTGTCATATGTATCTGCCAGGAATCCCACCATCCTGACCTCTCTAAAGGCAGTCTTGACCTCAGGGCAATGCAGGTGATTGTGGCCCCAGACCTAATCATGCTTCTGGCTTTTAGAGGATGGCTCCATTGTAAGAGGAAATGCAGCATCTAATGAGCACCATGATGTTTGTATTAGGTCGTTTATATATATAGTCTTTTTTATACCTCATGAAAACTCTACAAGAGATTTAAAAAATAAGGCAACTGAGGCTAAAAGGGGGTTGGTACTGGCTGATGTTACCTGTGGTCAGTTAGGTGCAAAAGTGAGATTTAAGCACAGGTGTTTTTTACTTAATTGGCCATAAGATCCACAGTTGAAATGTGACGTTTCTATAGCAAATTAGGTTATTATCTTTTTAAATGGATCAAAAATATAACTTCGTGCCATTAAAATGAGAGTCTTACAAGCCCCTGAAAATAAGTGAACATTCCAGCAGCAAGTTCTGATTTAGAAACCAAATATCTTTTTCATCTTTATTACCCTTATTGTCTTGACCAGATTGTTTAGGTATAACTATAACTTAATTAAGGCAGCATGAGATGAAGACTTTTGGCACTTTTCTCACACATCCCTCTAATTGTGAGTTATTTTCCCAGGTGAGTACATGTGTACTTTCTAGCTACAGCTAACTCCCTGGAGATTGGGGAATTACTATGATGATGATGACGATGATGATTAAAAATTATATGCTTGTACTAGGCTAGAAAAAGAAATAATAGGTACCCAAATTGGAAAGGAAGAAGTAAAACATTCACTGTTCACTGATGATATGATCTTATATCTAGAAAGTCCTGAAAAATCCACAACAAAGCTACTAGAACTAATAGACAAGAAAGTGGTGAGATACAAGATTAATATGCAAAAATCAGTAGTGTTTCTAGACATTACTGATATGCAATCTGAGAAGGAAATCACAAAAATTCCATTTATAATAGCTACAAAAAGAATCAAATATTTAGAAATAAACTTAACCAAGAACATAAAGGACCTGTATTCAGAAAACTACAAAACATTGCTAAAAAACAAAACAAAAACAAACAAAATGAAGAAGAATTAAATAAATGGAAGGCCATTCCATGTTAATGGATTGGAAAAGTAAATATCATTAAGATGTCAGTTCTACCCAAACTGATTAACAGATTCAACTCAATCCCAATAAAAATCCAAACAGCCTTTTCTCCCCCCCCAGTAATGGAAAGCCAACTATCAAATTTATTTGGAAAGGTAAAGGGACTTGAATAGCCAACAATGTTTTAAAAAAGAATGAAGTTGGAGACTCTCACTTCCTGACTTCAAAGCATATTACTTATCTACAGTGGTAAAAACAGCATGGTGCTGGCATAAGGACAGACAGATTGAATAATGAAATAAAATTGAAAATTCAGAAACAGACCCTCATAACTGCAGTCAAATATTTTTTTAAAAGGCTATCAAGCCCTCCCAGCTGGGCCAGAACAGTCTATTCAAGAAATGAGACTGGGAGAACTAGATAGCCATATCCAAAAGAAAGAAAGAGGATCCCTATCTCACATCTTTTACAAAAATTAACTCAAAATGGTCAAGGACCTAAATATTAAAGGACAACCTTAAAACTCCTAGAAGAAAATGTAGGAAAACATCTTCAAGATCTTGTGGTAGGCAATGATTTCTTAAACCTTACACCCAAAGCACAGCAACAGAAAAAAAGCTAGATATATGAAATCTCCTCAAGATTCAACATCTTTGCACCTGAAAAGACTTCGTCAAAAGGGTGAAAAGGCAGCCAATTCAATGGGAGAAAATATTTGGCAATCACATATCCAATAAGGGCTTAATATACATGATATATAAAGAGATCATATAACTCAACAATAAAAAGACAAACTATCTGATTAAAAAATGGGCAAAAGACAATTGGCCAAAGAAGAAATACAAGTGGTGAAAAGACACATGAAAATATTTTTAACATCACTAGCAATTAGGGAAATGCAAGCCAAAACTACAAAGAGATATCATTTCACACCTATTGGACTCGCCGCTATTAAAAAGTTAGAAAACTGTATGTGTTGGAGAAGATGTGGAGAGATAGGAATGCTTATTCATTATTGGTGGGAATGCAGAATCGTCCAGCCACTGCAGAGGACTGTTTGGCAGTTCCTAAGGAAGTTGAATATTGACTTGCCATGTGACCCAGCAATATCATTATTAGGTATATACCAAGAAGAACTGAGAGCAGTGACACAAACAGACATCTGCATACTGATGTTCATAGTGGCATTATTCAGGTACCAAAAACTGGAAACTACCCAGGTGTCCATTAACTGATGGAGAAACAAATTGTAGTGTATACACATGATGGAATATTATGCAGCAGTAAGAAGAAATGAAGTTGTGAAGCATATAACAACATGGATGAACCTGGAGGAATTATATTGAGTGAAGCAAGCAAGACACAAAGGACAAATACTGTATGATTGCAGTATTATGAACTAAATATGTTTTGCAAAATAATGGAATTAATAACTGCAGGCTAGGACAAGTCTGGTCTCTCTCCCAGGGTTTGTTTCTCTCTGGGCTGGCTCAGCTGCTCTGCTTTCTCCACAAGGCCAACTGTCAAAAGTCAGGTGAATGGCTCTTCTCTCTTCCTGGAGCCTCTGCCATGTCTAATGGAGCCTTCTCTCTTTCCTTATGTATCTGCATCTCTGTGTGCTTACTTCCTGGGCTCCAGGATCAAAACACTTTGTGTCCTCCTTCTCTGTGTTTTTACTTCCCAGTGCTCCATATCAAAACTCTAATTCCTCTGCCATGTAGTTTTGTCTGTGATTCCCTGCCCACCAAGGGGGTGGGGACTCAACATCTTACCTGATATCTAGATAACTGATTCCTTGATGAGTTTACTCTGATGGTCAGTCTCGCTTGATTAGGGCTTTAATTTTGATTGGCTTTGGGTAAAGACTCTTTTTTCATACTTGGTTTGACTTATTCTAGATATTTAGAATTGCCCATATTTAACTGATCAAAATAGGGCCAGAGACCCACGAAGGGGCATGAATTGTTCCAAAGGGGCCTTGGGATAGGGTCAGGATAGATGCCAAAAAGCTGTTTTGTTTTTTTTTTTTGGTCTTTATTTATTTTTTTAATGTTACATTAAAAAAATGAGGTCCCTATTCTCCCCATCCCCCTCACCCCACTCCTTCCCCCATAACAACAATCTCTTCCATCATCACGAGACATTCATTGCACTTGGTGAATACATCTCTGAGCACTGCTGCACCTCACGGTCAATGGTCCACACCATAGCCCACACTCTCCCACAGTCCACCCAGTGGGCCATGGGAGGACATACAATGTCTGATAACTGTCCCTGCAGCACCATCCAGGACAACTCCAACTCCTGAAAATACCCCCATATCACATCTCATCTTCCCACTCCCTACCCCTGGCAGCCACCATGGCCACTTTCTCCACACCAATGCCACATTTTCTTCCATTACTAATCACAATAGTTCATGAATAGAATATCAGTAAGTCTACTCTAATCCATACTCTGTTCCTCCATCCTGTGGACCTTGAAATGATTGTGTCCACTCCACATCTATATCAAGAGGGGGCTTAGATTCCACAAGGATGCTGGATGCACTTCTCCTGCTTTCAGTTGTAGGCACTCTAGGGTCCCTGGTGTGGTGGTTGACCTTCTTCACCTCCATGTTAGCTGAGTGGGGTAAGTCCAATAAACCACAGGGTAGGAGTTGCAAGTCTGTTGAGGCTCAGGGCCTGGCTATCACATGGTCAGTCCAGAGATTCAGGTCCCCTGGGTATACACTAAACCCCAGCACCAACTACAGATCCGGTAAAAGTAACAGGAGAGGCTTGTGGACAAAGGTCACATCTGAGTCCAGCTCCATCACACAGAAACACAAACTCCAAAGTAGGGCCAACTGACATGGCACTGAACTCCATCTGCAATGACCACAGAACCTGTGGGTCTCTGTAGCCCTCGGAAGAACCAATACCTGGGGTTGTATCTACTTTATCTGTCTCTGGGACTCCCAAAAAGTCTTTTGTGTTGGCTCCCCAAAGCCATGCTTTCCTGGCCTGCTCAGCAGATGATGCTCTTTGGCAAGTCATTCCCTGCAGCCCTGAGGAGGGCGTATGTTTTTTCAATCTCCCCTGAGTGGTGCTGAAACAATGACTGTGTGGATCCTCATCTAGGGTATGCTAGAACTGCGATTCAGAGCTAGGATCCAGTGATCCAAACTCACCAGTCAGAGCCATGGCCTGTACTCAACCTCTCCCCACTCTCCTATTCCTGGGGAGGAAGGCCCCTGAACATACTTTTCTGTCCACAGTAGCCCTCCATGAATGAAGCAAGCCTGGACGGTAGGGGATGGGCACCGACCACTGTCACAGAGCTGTTTACTCAGTTTTTTTGCTGGAGCACCTCAGTTTTCCTGCCTTGCTCTTTCCTGGATGCTGTACAATGATCCCCTGGCCTTTGGAGTCCCAGAACCATTGTTTCAGATAGTTTCTGCCTATTAACTAGCTGTTTTTGTGGGAGGAAAGTGTCTGTAGTTCCCTACTCCACCATCTTCCCTGAAGTTCTCATCTATTATATTGTTTTTGACTGAAATGTTCTGTAGATGTCTGTTAGGTCCTGTTGACTTAGAGTGTTGTTGAAGACTTCTATTTCCTTATTGATATTCTATCTCTCAATCTATCTGTTATTGAAAGTGGGATATTGAAGTCTCCCGCGGTTATTGTTGAATTGTCAGTTTCTCCATTTTTGTCAGTGTTTTCTTCATGTAGTTTTTGTCTCTTATTTAAAATAATTATTTATTCTTGGTGAATTGACCTTTCTATCATGATAAAAATATCCCTTTTTTCTCTGATAACATATTTTTTAAAAATCCAGAATACAATGGACAGATTTTTTTAAAAAAGATTTATTTATTTATTTCTCTTTCCTTCCTCTCCCCCTGCTATTGTCTGCCCTCTGTGTCCATTTGCTGTGTGTTCTTCTGGGTCTGCTTGCATTCTGGTCAGTGGCACCAGGATCTGTGTCTCTTTTTGTTGCATCATCTTGCTGCATCAGCTCTCCTTGTGTGTGGCGACACTCCTGGGCAAGCTGTGCTTTTTTCACGCGGGGTGGCTCTCCTTGCAGGGTTCACTCCTTGCGCATGGAGCTCTCCTATGCGGGGACACCCCTGCATGGCATGGCATTCCTTGTGCGCATCAGCACTGCGCTTAGGCCAGCTCACCACACAGGTCTGGAGGCCTTGGGTTTGAACCCTGGACCTCCCATATGGTAGACTGATGCTCTATCAGTTGAGCCAAATCCACTTCCCATTGTTTTGGTTTTTTTAATCCGTCCCCCTCCCCGCTGCCTTGCAGCTTTTTGTGTACTGTCTACTCTCTGTGTCCATTCACTGTACGTTCTTCTGTGTCTGTATTTATTTATTATTTTTATTTCCCCTCCCCCCTTGGGGCTTGCATGCTGTCTGCTCTCTGTGTCCATTCGCTGTGGGCTCTTCTGTCTCCTTGCTTATCTCCCTTCTTATTTTTGCGTCACCTAGTGCTGAACGTTTCTCCACAGCATCTGCGGGTTGGGAGGTGCTCCGCAGCATGCGGGCAAGCCTGCCTTCACAAGGAGGCCCCGGGATGTGAACTGAGGGCCTCCCATATGGTAGACGGGAGCTCATCTGATCGAGGCACAGCCACTTCCCTTCCCATTATTTTTTTTTTTTTGCTTTTTTTTAAATTGAAAAATACCATCCACACAAACATACATAAGCAATAAATGTACAGTAATAGCTGTGAACCCACAAAACAAACATATGTAACATCACACAGGACTCTCATAACTCACCCCACCACCAACACCTTACATTGTTGTTAAACCTTTTTAACTAATGATTAAAGAGCATTGTCAAAATATTACTACTAACCAAAGTATTTTCCTCCAAGCTTCCCTATTATTACCTTTATGTCATTTATATATGCACATACATAAACAATTAAGTGTATAGTAAAAGTTCTGAACTTAAAAAGCATACATGCATAACATCATACAGGGGTCCCACACATCAACCCTCCACCAACACCTTGCATTGTCATGAGATGTTTGTTATAAATTATGAGAGAATATTGTCAAAATCTTACTATTAATTATAGTCCTTATCTTACATTTGGTGTGTTTTTCTCCAATACACTTTATTATTATTTTTTAAATTTATTTTTTATGACAGAAGTTGTAGACTTATAAAATAATCATGCACATATGTAAAATTCCCAAGCAACACCCCTCTATCAACACACCACACTCTGGTGGAACATTTGTTACAGATAAAATAATATCATCTGATTGCTACCATGTCCATAGCATACATGTGGCTTACATTTTCCATACTGCCCCATTATCAACACAGTACAACTTTGGCATAGGTGCAAGAATATTATATTATTACTGCTAACCACAGTCCATAGGTCATTCCAGTTGTATTTTTCCCATGTGTTTCCAACACCTTGCACCTTACAGTTGCTCTAGCTCACAAAGGCACTCTTCCACTTGTACCATCAATAACAATTCTCACTGACCTCTTGGTTTACTGTGCTATTCAGTTCCTAGATTATTCTCTAACATTCTGTCAATTGACATTTACATCCCTAGACTACCATTTTTGGCCACATCTCTATTTATAAACTAGCTATTACTATTTTTACCATCCATTCTATACATTTCCACACTTTTATAGTAAAGCTAATTAAAACTTCTACATACGTTAAACATCAGTAGTCCATCTCAGTCCTTCTATTATTTCCATTAAAAATCTACCACCTACCACCAGGTCTTGACGATATTTCTTCTAGAAATTTTATGGTTCTTGCTTTTATTTTTAGGTTTTTGATCCATTTTGAGTTAATTTCTGGATAAGATGTGAGATAGAGGTCCTCTCTTCTTCCTTTGGCTATAGATATCCAGTTCATTCAGCACCATTTTGCTGAATAGACCATTCTGCCCAAGCTGTGTGGGTTTGACAGGCTAGTCAAAAATCACTTGACCATACATGTGAGGGTCTGTTTCCGAGCATCAATTTGGTTCCATTGGTCTATGTATCTGTCTTTATGCCAGTACCATGCTGTTTTTACCCCTATTGCTTGGTAGTATGATTTAAAGTCTGGAAATGAGGGTTTGCTTTTCCTTTAATGATGTTTCTGGCTATTCAGGACCCCTTACCCTTCCAAATAAATTTGATAATTGTGTTTTCAATTTTTATCAGGGTTGCATTGAATCTGTATATCAATTTGAGTAGAATTGACATCTTAATGATATTTAGTCTTCCAATCCAGTTATTTAGGACTTTTTAAATTTCTTTTAACATTGGGTTGCAGTTTTCTGAATACAAGTGCTTTACATCATTGGTTAAGTTTATTCCTGACTATTTGAGTTTTATCTGTCATATTTTATTTTCACCACTCTTCTGACACTTTTAGTTACTTTTATTGATATAATCTTCATTTCTAGACTCTCTTCCAGGCCTCTCTCTCCTGTCTTTTCTTTTCAGGCTCTAGCACACCCTTTAGTATTTCCTGAAAATCTGGGCTCTTGCTTAGAAATTCTTGCAGTTTCTGTTTATCTGTGAATATTCTAATCTTGCCCTCATTTTTGAAAGACAGTCTTGCTGGATATAAAATTCTTGGCTGGAAGTTTTTCTCTCGTAGTATCCTAAATATATCAGACCATTGTCTTCTTGCCTCCATGGTTTCTGGTGAGAAATCGGCACTTGATCTTATTGGGTATCCCTTATATGTTATGCATTGCTTTTCTCTTGCTGCTCTCAGAATTCTCTCTTCATCTTTGGCATTTGACATTATGATTAGTGTGTGTTGGTCTATTTGGATTTTCTTGGATGGGAGTATGTTGTGCTTCTTGGACATGGATATCTATGTCTTTCAATAGGGTTGGGAAGTCTTTAACATTTCTTTAAATATTTCTTCTGCCGCTTTTCCCCTCTCTTCTCCTTCTGGGACACCCATGACATGTATGTTTGCACATCTCTGGCTGTCGTTTAGTTCCCTGAGAACTTGTTCAATTTTTTTCCATTCTTTTCTTCGTGTGTTCTTTTGTATATTCACTTTCAGAGGTCATTTTTTCAAGCTCACCAATCCTTTCTTCTGCCTCCTCAAATCTACTATTATATGATGCTAATGTTTCATTAATTGCACCTTTCATTCCCATAAGATCCGCTATTTTTCTATGCATGCTTTCAAATTCTTTGTGCTCATCCAGTGTCTTCTTAATATCCTTAATCTTTTTAGCCATCTCATTGAATTTATTAAGGAGATTAGTTTGAATATCTATGATTAGTTGTCTCAACTCCTTTATGTCATCTGGAGGCTTATCTGTTCATTTGACTGGGCCATATCTTCCTGTTTTTTGGTGTGGATTGTAATTTTTTGTTGGTGTCTTGGTATAAATACTAGATGTATTTATTTTGGGTGAAGTTTCTCTCTTTAGTTTAGGGCTTTTTTGTCCTTTCTCCCTTGCTGGTTGTGTAATAATTACAGTTGGTGCTATAAACTGCGGAGGGTCAAGCTGCCCTCATTGCCCCAGGTTCCGATGAAGATTCTCCTACCTTTCTACTTTGCCAGTGGTGGGGAGAGAGCCACAGCTGTGTGTAAATATCCAAATCATGCAGGCCTAGCCTGTGGTTGCCCAAAGAGCCTGATAAAACTTCATGCCCCTTCCCTGCTTGGGGCAGGAAGGGAGCTGCAGGTGTGGGCAGAAATCTGTGCTATTTGGGTCCAAAATGACCACAGTTGCACTGGTAGATTTCCGACTATTCACTCTGTACCAGCTGAATGTACCTGCAGCTACCTGGAAAGGCTGGTGCAAGTCCTGTCTGCTTCCTTCCTGCCAGAGGTGGGGCTGAAGCCTTGGCTAGGGCTGCAGTCTGATCTGTGTGGAAAGAAGCTGGTCTCTACCATCACTGTGATTTTCAATTAGCCTGGCTTTCTCTCATGCTGGGGGTAGAGTAAAAACTGCAGCTACTGGTTTCTTTCTGACTTGGATGGGTTCAAACTTTAGCTGTTCTTAGGGTTATATTTTAGCCAGCCAAATTTACTAATCAGTAGTTGAAATCAGTGCCCAATCATACATTCCTTCCAATTCCAACTACAAAATGGCTCCTCAGGTGGCTTGTGCCACCAGAGTAAGATGTTCATCGGCCTATGTACCGTGACCTGTATTTTCCCAGAGAGTCTGGCATAGGTCCCTTCAGCTTCCTCCGGTGGGGCTGGGCCTTAGGCTAGAGCTGCAATCCAATCTGGATGGAAAGAAGCCAGTCCTTACTAACAGTGGGATTTTCTGTCCACCTCACTTCCCCTCATGCCAGGGGTAGAGTTAAAATGGCTGCTACTGGCCTCTTTCTGACTTGGACAGGTTCAAACTTTAGCTGTTTTTAGGATTATACCTTAGTCCACTGAATTTACTAATCAGCAGTGGAAGCTGGTGCCCAACTGTCCCTTCCCCTTTTTTTTTTGAACATTGAGCTTCCAATTTCCATGGAATAGCTTCCAAGGAGGCTTGTGTCACAAATGAAGGTGGACACCAACCTCTGTGGTGTGTAGTGCTCTACTTACAAATCTTCTCTGCAGATGGGCAGTCTCCTTTCATTCTTTCAAAAGATGTTGGGATGCTATTCTGGTCTCCTAGAGCCCCCAGACAGGTGTTTTAGATGGCTCTGGGTGATTACTAACTGCCCTGTAGCACAAGCTAAGTCTAGGAGCTCCTTACTTTGGTGTCATCTTGCTGCTTCTAGTTATATTTTACTAGTGTGTACTAGTTTACCAGTAGTGTGTACTATTCTATTGCATGAGAAAAGTACACTTAATTTAGCTATTTCCTTATTGAAGGATAATTTTTTTTTTACTTTATTATTTTTTTAATTGATTTTGTAAAAATATTACATTAAAAAATATATATATGAGGACCCCTTCAACCCCACCACTCCCACCCCACCACTCCCCCCCCAGCAACACTCATTCCCATCATCATGACACATCCATTGCACCCGGTAAGTACGTCTCTGGGCACCTCTGCACCTCATGGTCAATGGTCCACATCATGGCCCATACTCTCCCCCATTCCATCCAGTGGGCCCTGTGAGGATTTACAATGTCCGGTGATTGCCCCTGAAGCACCATCCAGGGCAGCTCCAAGTCCCAAAGACGCCTCCACATCTCGTCTCTTCCTGCCATTCCCCATACCCATTAGCTACCATGTCCACTTTTCCCACTCCAATGCCACCTTTTCTCTGTGGACATTGGATTGGTTGTGTCCATTGCACCTCTATGTCAAGAGGAGGCTCAGATTCCTCATGGATACTGGATGTAATCCTCTCGCTTTCAGTTGTAGGCACTCTAGGCTCCATGGTGTGGTGGTTGTCCTTCTTCAACTCCATCTTAGCTGAGTGAGGTGAGTCCAATAAATCAGATTGTAGGTGCTGGAGTCTGTTGAGGCTCAGGGCCTGGCTATCACATTGTCAGTTCAGAGATTCAGATCCCCTAAATATATCTTAAACCCCGACACCAACTACAACTCCAGCACAGTAGCATGAAAGTCTTAAGAAGAGAGATCCCATCTGAGGCCAGATTCATCACGCATAAACACCAGCTCCAAAGAGGGGCCATCTGACATGGCAGTGAACCCCATCTGCCATGACCATAGCACCCGTGGGCCTCTTTAGCCCTCCAAGGAACCAATACCTGGGGGTTGTATCTACTTTATCTGTTGAAGGATAATTATTATGCTTCCACTCATTCATTAGAAACAGTGCTGTAGTGTACTTTTTTTTTTATGTATCTTTGTGCACATGTATAAAATTTCTGTAGGGTAAACACCTAGATGTGAAATTTCTAGATTATTGAGTAATGTTATAGCTAGTTTTACTTAGTATTGCCAAAATGCCTTCAAAAGTATTTGGATGAATTTGTACTTCCACTGTTCTCAGCAATAGTGTATAAGACTTGATTTTTGCAATTCCGATTAGTGTGAAATGATTCTTTCTTTTATTAATTTGAATTTCTTTGATGGCTACTGAGATTGGGCAATTTCTTTTTTTTTTTAAGATTTATTTATTTATTTATCTCCCCCCCCCCCCCCCATCACTGCCCCATGTTGTTTTGCGTTCACTGTCTGCTCTCTGTCTTCTTCTCTGTCTGCTTGTCTTCTCTTTAGGTGGCACTGGGAACCAATCCTGGGACCTTCTGGAGTGGGAGAGAGGTGCTCAATCTCTTGTGCCACCTCAACTCCCTGGTCTGCTGCATCTCTTATTGTCTCTCCTCAGTGTCTTTTTTTGTTGTCTCATCTTGCTGTGCCAGCTGTCTGCATTGGCCAACACTCCTGCACAGGCCAGCACTCCACGTGGGCCAGCTCTCCACCCTGGTTAGCTCACTGCATGGCCCAACTTGCCTTTCACCAGGAGGCCCTGGGAGTCAAACCCTGGACCTCCTATATAGTAGACAGGAGCCCACTTGCTTGAGCCCTAGGCAATTTATTACTCGCACATCTACAATACTTGTTTCCTATTTTGAAAATTGTCTGATTATATATCCTATACCCATTTTTCTGTGCTTTTTATTTTGGAGGGGAGGAATGGCAGGGGAGATTGATTTGTAGGAAATCTTTTATATTCTGGCAGTGATATCTTATTGCTTTTATCTGGGTTGCAAATTTATTCTTCAAGTTTTAGAGCCATAGCTGATTGACCTATAAGTGACGCATGACTCAAGGTGGACCAACAGAGTTCTTTTGCTGAAAGAAACTTAGAACACAGAGTTATGTCTGTAGTGAGCTCTGGAGAAAAGATTATGGTCTCTTTCTTCTGAAGTCCTCAAAGATACCCTGATATCTTTTCTTCTAATATCATCTCTTTCTGTGATTCTGTGAAATCTCTCACTATCTTTCTAAAACCCACCTACTTTTAAAAATTATTATTATGCAATGTGGTTGTTTCTAACCACAGAAGCAAATTTTTAAAACCCTTAAATTAATACAGTTGTCATGTTTCTGACCTAGATAATTTCTTTGATAGTGGTGCCATTAGCTAAAATAGGGATAATAGGAGAGAGAGAACAAGGAGCAAGTTTATAGAGGGAAGGTAACCAGTGCAGTCTTGGACATGTTGAGCTATCCTTCCTGTGGAATATTCAAGTAGAGCTGCCCAGGACGAGTGTGAAGTATGATAAATTAAAAGGATTAAGAATACTACCCTAGTAAACATTAACTCTTAAAGGAAAGGAAGAGTAAAAAGATCTAAGATGAGGTAGCCAGAGTTCTAGGAGGATAACTCAAGAAAGAGATTCATAAAGGAAAAATTAAGAGAATGAACAAGAAAGATGAGAGAATGGTTTAATCACAAATCATATACGATTTGGTAATGAGGGGGTTATCAGTGATCTGGCCTAGGTAGTGTTTGAGGCTGGAAACAAGACTGTAGATAGGCAAGGTGTAAATGGGAGGCTAGGAGGTGGAGAAGGAGTAATACTATTATTTTGAGGTGCTTGATGTGAAAGGAAGCAGAAAGATAGAATGATATTTAGAGGGGGATGCTAGGTTGGGGGCACAGTTAAAGATGTGGGATTCTTGTACATATTTATACATGAAGGAAAGCATCCAGAAGGAGACGCAAAAAGGAACGTGATTTCCAGGATATAGGAGGGAATGGGGCAGAAGGGGCTTAGGCCTTTCTTTTAAGAAGGGAAGAGAATAGGGGTGTGTTTTGTTGCAGGGCAAATAATTTATAAATGATTATTATATAGGACATGTGTTGTGAAGTATGTACAAAATGGTGGGAGGTTACAAAGGAGGAGCTAGTAAACCTTTGTAGTTAAAGGGAAGACTTCAATCGGGAGGTTCATTTCGATGTGGTATCACAGGCAGCCTCTCAGCGTAGCCTGATTACCCAGGGAAACACAGTCATGTGCTCTGTCACCTTATGGCCCTTGGGGTCAAGGATTTTGTAGATTTGACACAGTTTTTAGGACCTCTTTCCTAAATTCTATTAAAATATGGTAGGTAGTGCAGAGAATAAGTCTTCCTCACCTTACACTTTTTTTCATAGTTCCATATACAAATTCCATGAGGAAGCCTCAGTTCTCTAGCAAGGATACCCTATGAACTGAACATGTTCTCTTACAGTACTTGCCAACCTTCTTCTGTATCAGGACACAAAAAATTATAGTATTTGTTCTGAACACTGGGGTGAACTGGCTTCTTGCCACTGTCAGGCTTGAATGCTCTAAAGCAGGGGTTCTTATCCTCTTTGTTCCACGGACCCCTTTGCCAGTCAGGTGAAAACCACAGATCCCTTAATAAGTCCATACTATACAGTGTATTATTTAATAAATATATCACACCTGCACCAACACGTCCCCCATAAGAATAACTGTGTGGTTTTTTTTTTCATTTAACTTCGAGCACATTGGTCCCTTGTTAAGCATCCCTGCTCTAAAGACTAAGGGCTTCAGTATCTCAGGTGCACATGGGCATGCCTGTAACTCACTCTGGGCACACGGTTGTGCCATGCCACACCAGTTGGGACTTCTGCTTTAGGGTATGTTCCCATTCATTTGAATTTCTTTTTGGCTTCTTCTATATTATAAAGGACTTTTCAATTCTACTGTTAAAATCCTTACCAAAACTATTCATTGTGGTATATGGAAGGATCCTTAAAACTAAAAGCAGATGGCTTGCTGTGACTTTACACATCTCCTTCATAAATGTGTTTTCTATCTTAAAGAACCACCTATATTCAAACATATTTTATAGGTTTATAAATTATCTCATTGTGAATTTCTTTCCTGTTTCTCACTATATAAAGTCTTCTATGTATCATAGCTTATGCTTTAATTCTTTTTCTTTTAGAAACTACAAAGATCTTTCTTTTACAAGTTAGAGTGGTATAATGCTATGAGAAAGTATGCTTATTACACCAGACACTATGGTGTAGTGTAGACTTAATACATTCATCGATAAGGCTTGTATATTTCAGTAGGAAATAAGTTACCTTTGTTTTTTAATTTCAAAAATGCATTTTAGGCTATTCTTCCATGGACAGATGCTTTTATGATATGCTATTTTTGTGATTTTTAAAAAATCCTCATTTCCAGTTGTGTGTAATTTTATGTTTGGTCCCTGGAGATTAAGAAGTATCATTAACTGTAAAGGCAATTTGTATTTAGAAAAAAATTGTAGGAAGATAAGAACTTGTCCTTTCTCATTTAAAATGCAACAGAAAGAAAAATACAGGGATGTATTATGCAAGGAAGTGTTGAGTTGTATGGAAAATTGTGTTTTAAGACCTTCCGTAGATCTATGTCGGTGTCTGTGAAAGAGAGGATAATTAGTGCCTGCACTCTCAGTCATATCAGACTAAAGGTAATGGGGTGTAAGAAATGGTTCATTAGGCTCTCTCAAGTACTTTTACTGTGTCCATACTATTTATACCAGCAGAAAAAATTCAGTCTTTAAAATCAAGTCTAAGTATTAGCCCTAGATTCTTCAATATGAAAAATAACATTGAGTAATGATCCCTTGAAGTCAAATGAAAAAATGTACATAAAAAAGTGACCATGTTTATTGGTTTATATGTCATCCATGCTGAACACTGACAATGTCTGACCTCTTCCCTTCTTAACTGCTGGCTCCACACCTGATGTGATTCCAGGAGTTTGGGGTGGAGGAGGGAGGATTTAAGATCAGAAACCAGTTTGTTAACAGCAATCACTGTCCACTTAGGGATTTTAATTGAAAAGGAACTTTGTTGCAAAACATCTCCTTACCTGGGGTGGGATGGGAAATAGGTGGGGGGAAAGCAAGCAATATTGAGGCTACGGTTCTCTTTCCCAGAAAATTGCCCGTGGTGGCAGATAGGAAAATTGGGTCAATTGCAGATTTTATATGATCTGCCCACAAACTTAAAATGATGCTCAGAGAGGTACTGAGGCAGAGGTAGTATTGGGAAGGAGCATTTGATGCACCCTGGCCCACATCTAGTTCTGATGAAAATTTCTGGAGGCGGTCTCTTTTAATCCTGTTAACCCTCCCAATCCTCCCCTGCTTATATAAAACTGCTGAAATATACTTCTACGCTTTGGTGCCAGTGCTGGGTAGGCACTAGGAACTATAGATGGAAACTCTGAGCTTGAAGATAGAACAGTTCCTTGGCCTATGGAAAGAAAAGGAAACACTATAAAGAGTTGATGGGGGAAAAGCTACTAGAGTTAACAACTTGGGATAAGCTGCATATTTGATTCTTCTGTAAATGAGTACTTTCTGCAAATTTAGAGAATAGGGATAAAGTTGAATAATGTATAATTTCTGTATTGAGTGAAGCCTATTAATGTTCTGAAAAAAAATTAATCAAATTAGGAGTATCTTATCTTACAGGAGACAAGGACAAGGACAAGTCCAATACTTGACTTCTTACTGGTTTAGACTCTTAAGAGCCCAATAGTTTCTAGACCTCTTAGCCTTGCAAGTAGCTGGGCAAAAGTAGTGAAAGCAGCTCTGTCCTGGACCTTTGATTTTAAGTCCTTTGATGTCAATGACATGTCTGAATAGTGGCTTGGTGGTACCATGTACAGTTGCAGAGTGAGTAAATGTGTTTTTTGGTTTGATTGGTGTGATAGGAGAGAAGGATTGGTTGAGGGGAAGGGAAAGCATAGGAATTACATTGGGACTGCTCATTCCTTTATGCATGTAGCAGAGACCCTGTTTTATTCATCACTTTTGGAGTTGAATTTATCTAATGAAAGAAATATGCTGAAAATCAAAGACTTATCATGGTTACTGAAAAACTCAGTTGTTAATGAATATTTTGATATAATAAATGCCAAATTACTAGTTTGAAGAATTATTCATTAAAACTCACTGCTGTAAGAAAGTTTGCCTTGATTCAAATAAATGTTTCTGAAACAGTAAAATTTCAGGACAGTGGGAAAGATGTTTCTTGATTGACAAAATTTTTACTATTTTCAATAGCTATCATATTATTCTATTTTCCTTAAGACTGGCCTTGTCTTCATTTACTCTCAAACTATGTCAGGAAATTAGGAAATGGTTAGGTAAATATTGTCATTGGGAAATGTCTCTGTAATTACTTACTACTATTTATTAGATATTAGGAGTTCCAGATTAAGTTAAAAGTCCACAACATTAAACAAGAAAATTTTAAAAAAACCCTTGAAACTAACTTTTTTAGAGTTATAGCTCTTGTAAAGCAGCAATGATTACTAAATAATCATGAGAACTTTTCTTATCCCTGTTATTTATTTATTTTTATTTATTTATTTATTTCTCTCCCCTTACCTGCCCCCCCCCCCAGTTGTCTGCTCTCTGTGTCCATTCTCTGCATGTTCTTCTGTGACCGCTTCTATCCTTATCAGCGACACGGGAATCTGTGTCTCTTTCTGTTGCGTCATCTTGTTGTGTCACCTCTCCGTGTGGGTGGCGCCATTCCTGGGCAGGCTGCACTTTCTTTCGCACTGGGCGGCTCTCCTTACGGGGCACACTCCTTGCGCGTGGGGCCCCCCTATGCGGGGACACCCCTGTGTGGCAGGGCACTCCTTGCGCGCATCAGCACTGCGCATGGGCCAGCTCCACACGGGTCAAGGAGGCCCGGGGGTTTGAACGCGGACCTCCCATGTGGTAGGCGGACGCCCTATCCATTGGGCCAAGTCCGCTTCCCTCTTATCCCTGTTAATTCATATAACTGGAGTGGATACATATAAACAAAATTGAGCACAAGATTTGAAGTCAAAAGGCCTGGATTCAAGTTTTAGCACTTTTGCATCCTAGCTGTGTCTCTTTATTTCTGAGTACTTCATTCATATGTGAAGTAGGTAGAATAATATCTACATCATAGTTCTTGTGTAACATTAAAATAAATAATATCCCTCACAATAGAAGAGTATTGCTAGTTCCTAAGTGCTCTTAAAACTAAGGAGTACTAATGGTGGTTATTATTGTTAAAGATAGGTTTATAAAGTGAACCTTCTCATCCCCCTTTCAGCCTGTCTTCCTTAGGAGTTTTTCATTTTCTTTCAAGTTTCAAGATTCATTTTATCCCAGACACACAAATTCACAAAGTCTAGAGAAACATGGTTTTTAGATGCAAATATTAAATCAGTTTCTTCCATTGGAAAAAACACACACACACACACACACACAATTTTCCCCCTTTCCCTGAGAATTGGGACTTAAAACACATTAACAGCAATTAGTACTAGAGCCAAGAATTCAGGTTTTGATCAAAACTACGGTTGACATTTGCTCCTGGAAGAGAGAGTGAAAAATGGTCCATAAAGTTTCTATTAGCATCAAAAGCAGCAACATCTGCTCCAGTCCACAAAGCTTCAGGGTCTACCACAGAGGAAAAGAATGCTCTCTGCAAGCTAAGAATTCAGCCAGCAATCAAGTCCACAGTCTTTCTTGCTTTGCATTAAAACAGTGAAGGAGATCATCATTTCCAGCAAAATGTGGAGAAGTTTTATAAACCAAGATGTGAGCCTAGTATTATGCATACACCTGGCTAAGGAAATTTGGAAGTGCAGCCACCTGAAACAAAGTCCTCCAAATGCATTCATTTCACAAATGCTCTTCCCATTTTTGTTCTTTTTCCCCCTGCCACAAATATTTGCATAATTCAGTGTAGAAGTTTGTGTCCTACAAGTCTCTAGGGTGCCGCACTGGGATAGTGTCACTTTGGATATTATCTGACTATTTTAAAAAAAAAACACCTTTTCCAAACAATGCTGTGGTTTTCAGTTACATGAGTTCCCCTACCCCTTCCCCCCCTTGCAAAATTCAGGGGAATTCCAGACCATTCTGCAATTAGTTAAGGATTATATTTCCTTATTTTTATTAATTTTATGTAAAGTGGGATTTATCAGTGGAGCATTCATTGACACTGACTTCAATTTATTCTGATGAAACTGACTGACATCTGTGTGTGCTCTTCATCAGTCATAATTTAAACCATTCTTAATTGCATTAAATGTAAATTAAGACATTCAATTTCAGCCATTATTTTTCATAAAACACTGTGAACTGAGTTTTAGTGGGTCATGAGATCTTACATTCAAGATAAATAGGGTAAATTCAAAACTTACCATTGATGTTCATATTTCACCCTTTGTCAACTATTTCTTTTGTTGCTTACTAGATTGGAACAATTAATTTGCTTTCTGAAGGGACAGATGACTAAGGAAGATATAGCTGAAGTTATTAACAAATGATTTTTATCATTTTTACAGCTTGCCTGCTTCTCAAATCTTTTAAATATATGATTTTTAAAAATGCTTAATTAACTATCTGTTTAAAGTTTAAACCAAATGATAATTTGAAGTGAGAGTGCTAAATTGAGTTTTCTGATTTGGAAGTCACACCTTTAAATCTTTGTATTTTAAGAATTTAGGATTATATATTTTTTAAATGGCATTGCTAATGTAAAATTTCAAAACTATGGCTTAGTATTACTAACGTAAAAATCAGCAAAATTGAAATATACTGTTATATACTACAAGACATTTTATAGTAAAGTACATTTTTCTCTTTTCTTGATGAAAGTTGCATTTCCAAATAATTTATTCGGGTTTCATAAGTAAGCATCTGACCCAGCTTCTGCAGTTCTCACCGCTGAATGGGAACAATCATCTTTTAGTTATATAATGATAGAGTAATGATGATAATTGTTAATAGTAAATAATAATAGACATTTGTTCGATATCTTTTCAAGATAAAATATATAAATCCTTGGCTAATATTTAGCCCTAAAGAAACATTCAAATAGTACATTTCATGACGGAGAGCCTGAGAGAAGTCAGACCCTCTGTTAGCAAGTATTAATTTTCAATAGAATAAAGCATCAAATGATTGTGTTTGGGAGATTGGATTGCCTGTTCCTGATGTTTGTTTTTATCTATGGAAGTATAGGAACACTTTTATGGATGGAGTTTTTATTTGTTTTGCTAGTTTGTTTTAATCTTTGACTTTATCTGCAAGACTACACAATGCATTATTCTGAGAGAGGAAAGGAGATTCCAGGGTCATTTGGATCTGCCCATTTGCTAAGATTATATTGTATCATGCAGTCCCCACAGGGTAAGTGGATTTATTTAAGAGAACCTTCTTCCTCCACTTACTCCAGCCTATGGTGAGAGATTTCCTTTAATAACAAACCATCTAGAACTTTGTCTTGTCATTAAGCCCCTTTGTTTTCTAAATAAAAGTTGATCAACAAAGAGAAGGAAACTGTCACACTTGCCTTCATTACTCATGTAGTAAAATTTCATATGACTATTGTAAACGGCATTTACATTCCCATGTCAATTCAACTGATGGAGAATGAAGTGTTGCAATGAGTCTGGAGATGGGTAGTGATGCAATCATCCTACCAGTTTCTTGCTATTAATATATGTCTCTTAGTCATTTTTAAAGATAGCACAAATGAGAGCACTGAATATAAATGGCTTTTGTAAGTCATTCAAGTCAGTGAAGCATGTCATTGTTTGCAGTCTGAATTCCATGAGAGCCCTGGCTGGGTGATAGACACACCATATATTTTTCTCATAAATAAAAAACACAAACAATATTCTCAGTGTTTAATGAGTATTATAAAATAGAACAATATAAGATGGTTTCAAAGATAAAACTAGTTGAATGTACTTAATAGTGTGACCTTAGTGTGTCATCTTTAGAATGTATAAAGCCCATATAGAAAGGCACTGTCTAATTTATTTCTCCAGATGTAACATTAACAAACATTTTATTATGATTTATTTTTTGACTTCTTGAAAGATGAAGTAACTTCTTTAATATTAGCATTGCTAATGATTTTAATGAGGCATTAAAATGTTTCAGTATCTTAGGAACATTTTTCTTTTTTTAGCATTATTTCATTAATATTTCAGAGGAATTTTAATGTTAAATTGATGAAAGAACCTGAAAGCATAATCCACAAAGTGTCAAAGTGCTTGAGCAGTGGGAAAGAACCAGAGAAAGGCAAAGCACAGAGATATGGCGAGGTCTCATGAGATGCCCCTGCACTGGGAACGCCCAATGACATTACAGTCTTTTATTGCAGAAATGAAAACAAAACAATTCTATCTCCTTGCTCAGGGTTTTCCTTCCAAAATCAACAGAAATCTAGCACAAATACCACATACGGTTTGCACTTCCAGATTTAGGGTGGGGGAAGTCAAACACAGAAAGAAAAGCTTTTCTAGGACAGGACGGTCTATTGATTGCCTTCTACATCACAGTCACCTTTCTGGTTGGAAGCTTATGATTCAAGTCTTTTCTGCTACATGCTATTTAATAATTTTTAGTGTTTTCATGTTTTCTTGCAATATGCAGAATACTTTAATCCTCACGAAGACCTTTGTGAACTATGTGACCTGTAGGGGAAATCATTTTCATCCCCAACTTACGGTTTCTGTGCAAGAACTTGCTATTTGGATAATTTCCGGTTATCTCAAAGTGACCACTAATCAAAGTATATGGACCAGAGGAAATAGGGACAAGGAGTTTAGTCCCCAGCCAACAGAGCTTTCATACCAGTCCATAATCCCAGGAGGGATGGCTAGCTTTATCTTAGGCATTTGAGAAAGTTTAAACAGCAGATGAGCCAAGGACTAAGCGACCTCTGCAGCTGTACAGTGGAAATCCTGGCACAAAGAACTGTTCTTGAATAAATTCTCCAATGTCACAGGCAAATATAGCTCTTGTCATGGTTTGGCCTCAGCAGCTGCTTGTTTGGCCTGGATCACAGCGTATTCTTGCTGGACAGCAGCACTATCTTGTACATTTTATTATCTATAAGCTTGATTCTGCCCTCAAGGCTATACCTTAAACCTCCATACATCTTGAAAGTGAATAGTTTTGTCATCTCTTTCTTTAGAGGAAGTGTGCATCTGATCTTTAACATGGTCTTTAAGTCAGCATAGCTGATCTGATCTCCACTCACCTGGGAGTGGGGAGTGTGTTGTTTTGAAATCAGAAAAAAAAAAAAAAATCTCTTGCTTATGGAAGCAACTGCAGGAATAGACAACTCTTTTTTTTCATGCCTTAGGCAGTAATTTTCAGAGTGTGGCCCATGGGCCCACCTACCAGAAAGACTCGGGTGAGGGGTGGGATAGGTGGTAGATAATGGGAGAGGGAGGGGTACTTATTAAAATGCAGATTCATGGGCCCAAACCTACAGAGTCAAACACCCTGGAGGCAGATTGAGAATCTTAGTTTACTCAGGATTCTTAAGTGATTCAGAATAGTAGCAGTTTCATGCCTTGAATTTTTTTTGATAACTGGTTTACATTTTTTGTGTCACTTTTACTTTCGTATATAAGTTGTTGGTGAAGACTACTTCATAAGTGATTTAAAATAGTTCCGTGCATTATATTTGTACTATTGCTTGGGAAGGAGGAGTTCTCACTAACTATAATGTTGCTATGTGCATGGATTAAGTAGTTCTGTGACTGTGAAGAGTGGTGCTCCTGTTTCAGCCTCAGCATAAACCAGCCATCTTGCACATATACAGACAGTAGTTGGTCATAGTGGACTAGATGAGAATGTAGATTTATCTTTTCTGGAGCTCAATAACTCCTACCCAAGGATCCTAGAAGGTGTACAAAAAAAGCTAAAAGCTGAAATGCAAACCAGTCAGTTATGCTGTTTGTTAACCAAGATAATAAAGGCTTCACTGAGGAAGAGATGGCTTAGTACCTTGACTAAAATTAAATTTTGGTATTATCTGGATATCAATAATTCATGCTATTCCAAAACTACAAAGCATGAAAAATCCAGAACTGCTTATTACCTATTCTAGTAGAGCCACTACTACATATGTGGAAACCACTGTCAGTGTAAAAAGAACAATGAGCACTGTCTCTCTACCTCATTTGATTTTAGCATTTTAATATGGCTCAAGTTTTCAAAGTGTCCAGCCTAAGATATGAAATCTGCCTCATCTACTGCCATATTGGATGTTCCTCTGAATGTTGGAACTTATTTTTTCCCATTGGCATGGGCTGATAGAAGTGTCTTATTCCATCACAAGGAGTGCCATTTAACTCTAGTGACTTCTGGTGCCCCTCAGATCATGCTGACTGTCAGAAAAATCAGACCCCCAGGCCTAGACACGTGCATAGACTTTGATTGCAGTCAACTTATATGCCCTGGGGTATGGCAGGTCTGTATGTCAAAAGAAGTGTACAACACATAAACAGGGCAGAGAACAACTCACTTATTACCCTGACATAAACAAATTTTGATGTCTACTTTCAAAAGCATATCTTTTAACTCCTATCTCCCCTCCATCCTGCCAACTAAACACACACTACCACTACCAACAATTGCCCACTGAATTAACAATTTCCTTTTTTTAAAAAAATGACAGGGAAGGGCTAGAAATATTGAAAGGAAACCTTGTAGTGAATTATGTGTCTTGGCCTTTTAAAATACCCATTCAAAACGGACAGTTTGGTTTAGGGGGAATTTTTATTTGTGTTTTTCATCATAGTATTTTGTTGAGTACCCATCACTGTAACTAATATGCATACATTAAGAATCATTTAAAAACGTATGCGGTATCTTTGGATTTGTTTGATAGTTATAGAAGAATATTTTAATATAAAATATCTAAAAAGTATTCTAGGACTCTCAGAAGTTTACAGTACAAATAGAGATCCAGTAGGCAAGTGAGCAGAGAACAGGTGCCATTGAATAAACACATGAGATTTAATAAATAGAAAGTACCTTAATCCGAGAGGGATAAGTTAGATGGCCACTAAACCCCCTTCTGGTGTTGGTGTTCTATGAATCTATGGTATAGTGGTTATGAGTATAAGTTTGGAAACAGATTGCCTAGGTTTGAATTTCAACTCTTCCATTTGTGAACTGTGTAAGCTTGATCAGTTATTTTTTAATCTATTTTATTGATACATATTAATAAAGCATAAATCCTTCCAAAATGTACAATCAATGGTATTTGTTATAATCACATAGTTGTGTGTTCATCACTTCAATCATTATTAGAGCATTTTCATTATTTCAATAATAATGATCAAAAAACAAGAAACAAATAAATTTCTCACCTCTCAATCTCTCTATGCTTCCCCCACTGTACATAGCTGCTGTTTCTAGTTATTCTATCCAAAATGTATAATCGATATCTTTTAGTATAATCACAATCTTGTACATTCATCATCTCAAAAATTTTAGAACAATTTCATTACTCCAAAAAGAGAGACACCGTACTCCTTAGCATTCCTTTCTCAGACCTATATAACCACCAATCATTTAATCTTCACAAATTGATTTATATTTACCTTTCATATAAATGGAATCACACAATATGCAGTACTCTGTGTCTGGTTTCCCCCCCCACCGGCATAATTTTTTTGTTTGATATTAACATTTTGTAGTGTTAGCTTACATTTGTTCAGCTTCAAAGAAAAATGGTCTTACATATGCAATTCCACCCATATTCATATTTAACATAATGTATTTATATTTCACATACTATATTTAGTTCACAATGGGGCAATCATACTGTATTTGTTCTTTTGTGTCTGGCTTGCTTCACTCAACATAATGTCCTCCAGCCATGTTGTTATGTTTCACGACTTCATTTCTTCTTACTGCTGCATAATATTCCATTGTGTGTATACTCCAGTTTGTTTATCCTTTCATTAGTTGATGGACACTTGGGTAGTTTACAACTTTTGGCTGTTGTGAATAATACTGTTGTGAATGGCAATGTGTAGATATCTATTTGCACTGCTCTCAGTTCTTCTGGGAATATGCCTAGTAATGCTATTGCAGGGTCCCACGGCAAGTTTGATAGGTTATTTAACCTCTCTGGTTTATTTCCTCATCTATAAAATGAGTTTTATATTAAAACCTTCATAGGATTGTTGTGAAGATTAAATGAATGAATACATATGTCTGTTACAGAATAAGAATTCAATGGTTAGTAATTAATTACAATAATCTATTGAGCAACCGTAATGTTCCTTGCATTGTTTAAGATATTATGGGAGAAACATGCCAAAAAACTTTTTTTTGACATAATTCTTTTCTTCATAACATTTACCAATCTAAGGAGAGAAAATTTTTAGAAAGTAATTAGGGAAAAACTATGAAACAGTATGGTATTAACTTAAATTTACAATAGGATTCAGTAAAGAGAGATTATAGAGGAGTATGACCAGAGAACACTTGGTGAGAAGGTAGCACAAAGGTTGTCTTGAAATGATGGCTGGTGTTTAGGTTGATGGATGGTTGGAGAAGAAATAGTTTTAAACAGTGAACTGAAGTTGAAAAGGGAATAAGACTGAGGATATTGTACTTGTCAGGCTAAGAATTAAGTTTGAAATAACTACCTTTCTTCTGGAGACTGTTGGAAATTGGCAGAAGACTTTCAACTTAATGTAGCCGGCAGTAGGAAACCATCAGAAAGTTCTTAAAAACTGATGTGCCATGATAAAATTGGTTATTAAAGTATACTTGGTCTGTTGAAATTGGAGAAAATAGACACATGGAATAAACTGTAACAGTTGTTCCAAATCTTGTAGGGAATGAAAATCAACTGGGGAGCTTTAGCCCCCAAGGGTGCTGATTCCTTAAGTCTGGAAGGTATAGGAAATATGGACTGGTTGGGGAATCTATAGTTTTGCAAAGTTCCTTCAAATTAATGTGACCAGCAGCCAGAATTTGAGAAGCACTGAGCTGGGAGATTATTGCAATAATCTAGGCATGAAATCATGAGAGCCTGGACTAGAATTATGGTGATGGGAATGGACATGACTATTCAGATTTGAGTGATATTTTAAAGAAATTGGTGATTGATTATAGGGAGTTAAAAAAGAGGTAAGAGTCAAAGATTAATTTTAAGTTTCTACTCTGATAGAATAAAAGGTAGTTTGAAGGAAGGCATGCTGAAATAAACTGTGGGCCAGTTGAGTGTGAGTAGATGGCAGTTCATTTAATGGCATGTGGAATCTGAAGACAGGAGCATAAATTAAAAGTCAGAACTGGAAACAAAGATTTTGGGGTCATTAGCATAGAGTTGGTGGTTGAAGTCTTTGGTGTAGATACACCCACCCAAGGGAATGAGTATACAAAGAGGGAGAGACAAGTTCTAAGAGTGGAAACTTGTATTATACCTATCCAAAGGGGCAAGAGGCAGCCAAAGGATTTCAGCCAGTGAAGGAGACAAAGGAATAAGGCCATTTGGAATGAGAGATGGTAGTACTGGAGGCTTTTGAAAATTTGAAAATGGTTAAGAAACTAGGTAGATCATCTGAGTGGTGCCCATAAAGTTTTAATAGGCCATTCTACATGCAGGATATGAATTTATTGTGAAAAAAAAATGCAATTTGATGGTTAAACTAGTATATCAGTTATTCAGTGGTTCAGGTGCAAGGAGTTGAAATGGCAGAGATACAAAATAACATTAGAATCGGATAAGTCTCTGTTAGGAGATGGATGAAGTTCCCAAAGGTAGAAAATGGGAAGGGGAAAAAAACTCTAATGTAGTAGGTGCTATCTTTGTACTTTACATCTATTTATTTAATCCTTACAATTATTCTAAAAGGTACATATTACATGCATATTTTATAGAAGAGAACACTTGGGCACAAGGTGTTTAACTCACCTAAATATACATAATTGAGAAGAATGGTTTGGATTCTAATGAAGACTCCTTTATTCCAAAACATGCATTTTTTTCACAAAGTTTATCAGAAATTTCCAGCTGAATTATCTTAAATGGTGGAAGAGAATGAACGCACACTAAGGGAAGTCAAAAGCAGTCCACTGAAATTGGGATTTTTGGGAGAATTCTCATGTTTTCCCTTGCACATTTATGTAAATTTTGCATTCTATTTATTTGTATTTATTTTAATATAAAAATACTTGTAAAATTACACAATTTCCCTGTGCAAAACGATGCATTATGTCTCCCCAGTGGCTTCAGGCATTCCATGGCACACTTCCTGACACCTGGAGGCTGCACTGCACTCTATTGTACTGAGCTCTCAGAGCCTGGTGCACAGTAGGCACTCAACAAATACTTGGTGATTCAATGTATGAATCAAAGGGTCAGAAAAAGTAATTAAGATACTAAAAAACCAATTGCACATGGGGTAGTTTCAAGATTCCTAAGAAATGGATGGAGTTTGTGTCCTGTGAATTACTCTGTGATCAGGTGAGGGACTCGAAGCATTGTACATGTGGGCGTGATCAGAATAGTATGTGTAGGAGAGCATTGGTTTGGTGGGGTTGACTCTCTAGATGAGAATTAGGTTTAGCATGTGGTCTTGCTGATGGGTAGCAGAGTCAGAAAGAAATGAGAAATCTTAAAGTAAGATTTATAAATGTTAGAGGAGCCATTTACCTGTAGGTGTGAATGAAGAAGTGGATATATAAGTCAGCCAAGTATTAATGTTAATGTTAAAATCACAACAAATACTTGATAACCTAAATATTTCATCAAATTAGAGACCGCTAGTTTGTAGGCACATTATCCATTCATTCAGTAAATATGCATTAAGCACTTACAATGTGCCAGGCACAGGGCTAGCTAGGTAAGGTGATTTTTATAAAGTAGATATGGAATTTGCCCTTAAGGAGTTTACAGCCTATTGAAGGAAATGAAATAAAGCATGATATTATACAAGGTAAAGAGTAATAATCAGAGTAAGAAATGCACAAATCGTTTGTGGAATATTGTGGAAGTTCAAGGAAGGAGAGATTATTTTGAAAGTGCTTCTGGAGGAGATAACATTTGAGCTATGCCTTGAAGGATGAACAGTTTTGTCACTTATGTATGTACTAGTAATATGTTTATCACTAATACTAATATGTTATGAATTGCTCTCACCTACTCCAGAGCAAGTCACATGAAGGTTTAGAAGGCAAAATTTACCTGTTTGTTTTATGTTGCACATCGGAACACCCTTCAGTGGTCAAGATGCCTAGGTTAGATGATATATAGGCCAAGGTATTATATTGTAACTCTTTAACTTATCTCTTTCAGAACAATTACATCATTTTGTGTTTCCTTACAAGGAAAAAGTTTGGACATATGCAATTTTCCATTGAAGACATCATTAAGTAGTAGAATTTATTAACAAGTATAGTTGAACTAAAGGACATCAACTGATTGTTAGTTCCACGCTACCAAATGAAGATTTATTATCAGTATTTGTGTTAAATATTCCATTTTAACAGTGCAGATACATATTCATTAGCAGACAGAATAACCTTAGAGTTTGCATTTTGCAAATGCTTGTTATTTTCACCATGTCTGTGCAGGTTTTAAAATTTTGCATTACCTCCTGCATGTAATCTCAGAGTCTGTCATTCACATGTAGAAAACTCACCTCTCTATTTATCCTGTGCTTGGTGAGAAAGAGACATTTACAGGGCCCCTCTGCCCTTGAGCTGTTCCATTAGTGCATGGAAAGCACCTTGCAGCCTGTGACAAGCGCAGCAGATCGGCACTAAATCAAAAATCAGTGCCAGCCAGGGATCTAAGCCACCATGAAGGTCACAGCCATCAACTGCATGCCATCTCAATCCAAACAAAACACATTGGATACAGGGGGATTTTCACAACTCACAATAGGTGACAAACATGTCATGTTAGAGTAATCCATAGCAGTGAAAGTGGGAACTGACCTTTTAAGTATTTTTGAGTATTTAATCAAACTTTGAAAAAGCTGGAGGTAATTTTTTGTAATATTTGACATTAAAATAAAACAAAACAAAGCCTCCACAGCATGGTATTACTGTAATCAGGATTGTGATGAAGATATTTCTTATTTTTTCATACGCATATGTACTTTTAAGAGGCATACTCATTAGAAGCTTCAATTGAAAAGTTTTGGGAGCAGATGTGGCTCAGTGGTTTGAGCATCTGCTTCCCATGTACAAGGTCCCAGGTTCAATCCCTAGTGCTGCCTTAGAAAAAAGTTTCCAGTTGGTTACTTGCTTGTAAAAATGTGCCATTTGCTCCATTAAGAAATGAGCAGTTTGTGTTTTAAACTAACCAGTTTTGCTTATTCTGAGAACTTAAAATTAGAATTTATATTAAATAGGAAATATTAGGACTTAGACTGACTTTAGTATAAGTACGCCTTCAGCATCCCAGTTCAACTGAAGGTGATGTATTTGAGTCTACATAATAATATGATCTTTATACTGTCCAATGAAGGTTTTGAATAATACAAACATTTAAAAATATTGTGGATCAAATTCTCTTTTTAGCTCTTAAAAAAAATCAAGGAGGAAAAAAATTAAATTAGTTTATAAATCTTATATTTCATGGATTTTCTTTTATGGCATTTTGACAATTGTTAGGTTAACAAGCAGTTTCGGATAGCGAAGCAAATTTTTAAAAGTTGATTTTGCTAAACTAACTTGAAAAAAATGTCTGTGCTTTACAGCATGAAAAACTTATAAAGATTATTTTCTTAGTTTAACTATCATATTAATGTGTTCTGAAAATGACTGAATTACATCACATTGTTATGGAGGGTGGTGAGGCAAAATCTCAGTTCTTCTAGCTTTGATGAACTAACAGACACGGTGGCTAATATTAGAGATACATACATTACTCTTATCAAAATTAGCTTTTGTGAATGATACTCAACAAAGAAATTGATGCAGAGAGCAAGGTAAAAATGAAATACTCTACAATCTAATCAGGTTTACAATGACCAAGATTATATATTGAGAAGATGCCATTTCAGAAACGAATGTATGGGCCCAACTATCTAACACTGCATGAATTCCTAGTTAATTTCCACTAGCTGGGGAAGTTTCGTGAAAAGCTAAAATCACAAGTCTAACAGGAGTGTATGTAATGGAAGAATGCCATCTGCTGGTGAACCCTATCAAGTCCATTTTTAATTAGGAAGACCTGAGGACATACCCTGCAGGGGAGGAAGAGTCAAAAGTTTGTGGAAGGATTTTTCTTCAGAGAAACCTGCTGTCATTAAATGATACATGCCCTTGATATACATTTTTCGTTTAAAATTAACCATTACCAGTTTCATGGAATCACTAGTTGGGAGAGACTTGAAAGGAAACTGCACAAAGGTTTTTTCCCCCTCTTGGGCCCAATTAGTGAAGTTTTTGTATTCATCATCCATCAGTAGTCTGCCAGTGAGTCTGTTCTATTTAAAAGCTCTGGCTTTTCACTTAATGCATCCCATCTGTTTCTGAAATAAATTGCAATAATCCGTGTTTAATTTTAATCAATGTATTACTAAATATGCAAATTATATTAAAAGCCGTGGTTTGAAAAAGCTTTCATTTGTAAATACGGTAGCTTAAAACAGAAAGCATATCTAAAAGCCATTTAGCTACAGTAGCCTAACTCTAACACTGTAGCTGATTTATAAAGCAGATCACAAGTTGATCTTTCTCCCACAAGGGGATATGTAAAACTGTTGCATATCAGATTTTGTTAACATCTGATGGGCTGGTGCTAACAGCGTAAGAAACTCATACTTCAACAACCATGTCTTTTACATTTAAATTAAGGCAATCTTATTCCATTCTACATCTTTCCAATTTTTAAAAAACGCAACCTAACATATGAATCTGCATGATTGGTATATGAATCAGAATTAAAGCAATTTGAGCAAGCCTTTCAATCATTCTTAAAATTTTAGTGTCTCATTTCCTTGTGCTTTGCATAATTAATTGTGGAAGGGATTCTTTGGGGGTCCTTCTCTCCACCTCATTTTATTACTGTCCCATACACTGACTAGACAGATTTGGAATGATACTGGAATTCTTTTAATCCTGTTAGATGACTTTTAGGGATGCAGAATTGTGTTTTATTGCTCTTTCTCTCTCTGGTCCTGTTGGCCCAAGGGATAAATTCTGAAACTTACATCTGTTTTCTGAAAAATAATCCATTAGCATGACCATCTCTGAATTGTGTATACAGTTCACCAAGTAATTACCTTATGGGAAAGTTTTGTAAGTCTTTCTGCATACCGGATCATGAATGTGTGGAAGGATATATAATTATATTCATTACTGCATGGTATGCTGGAGCAAAGAATTTCAGGAATTTTGTGAGCCTATTGTTAAACAGTCATTGTTTAAAAATCAAATGATATATATATATAAATTTAAAAACAAATGATATAATGAATTATATTAAAAACAAAGTTGATAAATGCTCAAAACTTATCACTTCCTAGTTATTGTGATACATTTCATTGTTTTCTGTGCTCCTAAGCTTATTGACTTCATTGTAGCTGTGTGGTGAAAACACTAGATGATTTGTGCTGCAGCACGTTTCTTTCCAACTCCACATTCAGCAACATCAAAATGGTAGCTTGAAATTCCTGTGGTAGGCATATTTACACCTGAGTAATTGGCAAAGATAACAACTCAGGGCTCCTTGCCCCCACAGCTGGTTGTTAATCATTTACACATCCTACCACTGTCTTTAACTGCTGTCTACACAGAGCACAGAGCATCAATCTATGTTCTTTATTATCTATTCTTGGGCTGTCCCTAGAGAGCAACAGCTCTCACAAACCCTTTACAATATAAAGAGTGCAACATCTATTTGACTACTAGGGAAACTTAATCCATAATTTCTTATTAAACTTATAAAATGAAGTTTTTTCTTCTAGTATAATAGATAATTTGGAAAATACAGAAAAACTCTTTTACTGTTCTTGAAAAGTTCATTATTTTGAAAGGAGCAAAGCCACCACATGTTCATAATTTACTAAGCAGTTTGTCCCTTGTGTATTGGTTTACAATGGACTAAAACTAGATGCTGAGATTAGAATGTTGCAAGCAAAACTAGTTTGTGGAATAAACTCACTGCAACAGTAAGTAGAATTTTGCCAAAGAACATCTTGCTAGAAATGAACTTATTTCTCTTAGCAGAGCATTTGTTAATCATACTTCAAGATCCTTAGTAATCACTGTAAACAAATTAAAATCCTCAGCTTGTGATCCAAGGTCATTTTCAAATTGAAAGTAACCTCAGCCTGCCCTAATAGGGCTAATGATGTAAAAATAAGTGTGGCCCGATCCTCTGGGGAGCGCAGCACAGGTCTGGGAGGCCCTTGTTGTGAATGTGCTATTCTGCTCAGCTTCCACAAGGCCTTTGTGGGAAAGGTGGGCTATATGCTGTTGTCTAGCACTTATGTAAGAATTTTTAATTTTTAATTTTTTCACTTTTCTTTTCTTCTTGGTTTTATACTCACTGACAAGATATAATTCATAATCCACTAAAGATGTAACTGTGGGAAAATTTCTTCTCCTAAACAAAAAGGGAATTCAAGATCTGATTTTTTTCCATTAAAATGTTTGTTTTTAATTTAAATATTAAAAATAGTAAACTTTAAGAATAGCAATTTGATAATTACCTGTATACTTACCTTTTTTTAAAAAGAACATTTGAAGTCTCCTATCTGTCCAACCCTTCCCTCCCTACTTAAAGGTGACTATTACAATGATTTGGGGTCTTCATTTGCTTGCTTTTACTCATTGTTTAATCATATTTTTCTTCTACACACTATATATTAATTTTTCTTGCTTTTGCTTTTATATAAAGAGAATTATCCTGTGACTGTATTGATTCTACCATAAGTCATTAATTTTCACTATTGTATAGTATTCCAGTGTAAGACTATGCCACAATTTAGTTATTCTTTCTACTGATGGTGAACATATGGGTTGTTTCCAGTTTTCCCTGTAACAAATAGTGCTATTGTGAACATCTTTCATCTTTTTATGATTTTGGCTACTCGTCCTTCCTCTTTTGTGAAATGCTTGTTTAAATCTTCCATCCATTTCTCTTATGTGTCTTTTTCATATTGATTTATAATACATTTTGGGGGTACAAGTTTTTGGAAGTTTACTTCATCCAGTATATGATTTATCTACTTAATCTTTTTATGATGACTTTTGATTAACAAAAGCTCTCAACTTTAATATAGTCAAATTTATCACTCTTTCTTTATGGTTAGTACTTTTTACATTATATTTAGGAAATCTTTCACTACCCTGAGATCATAAAGATATTCTCCAGGATTGTCTTCTAAAAGCTTTATGGTTTTGCCTTTAATATTTAACTCTGTAATCCAGAAGGACTTTTTTTGTTGTTTATATGTGTAACAGGGCTCTCACTCCATTTTCGATGTTTACTGATGGTTTTCTGGCTCCACCTCTCTCCCTTTCCCTCTTACATGGCATCTGGGCAAAGCTGGTAAGACAGCCCGGACCATCCCTTCCTTGGCGCTAACTGGGAAGGTCAAACAGTACAAACCTGAGCCCACTTGTGGAGAGCCTCATCCTGAACCCACCCCACAAACACAACAAAAACTAAAATCACTCCTCCTTCCTTCCCAAAGCTATTTAAGACTGGCTTGCGTGCCTGCCCTGCTCTCCACAGAAAGCCTCATTACATAAATAATAAACTTATTTTCGTATACTCTTGGTGTGTGTGTGTGTGTGTTTGTGGTGTTATCAGTATTGATACCTGAACCAATTTTGCATAGGTAGTTGATCTTGCCCTCCTGCAACCACAAAATAAGATACAGTTGTATTCTTTTCCTCAAATGGATATTTAATTGTCTCTGTTATTATTTAAGAAGTCCTTTTTTTTCTTCCACTGAGTTGCAGTGCCATCTCTGCCAAAAATCAAGTCTGTTTCTGGGCTCTTTTTTCTGTTGGTTATTTTGTCCATTTCTGTGTCAATACCACTATCTTAGCTTCATAATACATCTGAAACCTGGTAAGGCCAGTCTCTTCGTTTTGTTTTCCTTCTTCAGAAGTGTCTAGACTATTCTTGGTCCCTTTCTTTTCATATGAATTTTAGAATCAGCTTGTCAGTTACCCCATAGAAGCTTTGTTAGGATTTTAATTGGAATTACTTTGATTCTTTACATCTTTATGAACTAAATTGTTCCAATTCATGAGCGATGTTTCTAATCCATATCTCCATTTAGTTAGCTCTCCTTTAACCCCTTTCAGTAAGATTTTATAATTTCTACATAAAGATCTTTAACTTTGCTTGTTAGGTGTATTTCTAGACACAATATTTTTGATACTATTTTAATTAGCATCTTTTTTTAAGATAATTATAGATTCACGTGTAGTTGTAAGAAAAAAATAAAGATCTCTTGTACCCTTTGGCCAGTTTCCTCCAATAATAAAATTTGCAACCTCTAATGATAAAATATCACAGCCAGAATAGTGATACTTTTCTTCACATTTCCCAGTTTTATTTGTATTCATATATGTGTGTGTATTAAGTTCTATACACTTTTATCACCTATGTAGGTTTATGTATCCATCATCACTGTTCAAGATCCTCAACAGTTACACTGCCACAACAATTCTTCCTGTTGTCCTTTTATAACCACACTTCCCTCCCTCTCCTCATCCCTCCTTACCATGGGTAACTGTTACATTTTCTCCCTTTCTAAAATTTTGTCATTTAAAAAATGTTATAATATGTGTGCCATTACCATCATATGGCTAGGTATGTATCTCTTTTTATTTATCCTGCTTGGGAACTGGGCTTCATGAATCTGTGAATTGATATCTATTATCAATTCTGAAAACTTCTCAGTCATTATTTCTTTATTATTGCCTTATCCCATACTCTCCTTTCCTTCTGTCACTCTATCATGTATATCAGATCTTCTCACCCTATGCTCTATGTCTCTCAACTTTTCTTTCATATTTTTTCTTTTGCTCTTTCTGCAGCATTCTGGATAAATTGCTGTAATCCACTTTCTACTTCACTAATTCTCTCTTAAATTGTGCTTAATCTCTAATAGACCTTATTCATTGTTTCACATTTCAACTATTTATGTAGTTAGTTCTTTTTCAAATGTTTAGTTATACTTTATTTTCTCTTGTTTTTACTCATATTTTAATCCTCTTATTTCACTAGATATTAAAGTGTTTATTTTATATTCTGTGATTGATATTCCAATATCTCAAACTTTCCTAGATTTGATTATATTCTCTGTTATTTCTGCTGGTTTTACTCAGAGTGTCTTGTTTTCTTATATGTTTTGTGAATTTTGATGACTGAGTTGATATTTCTTAGAATCGTGGTGATTCTTTGAGGTGCTACTTGAAAGTGAGTTACTCAGAGAGGATTTATATTTGTTTCTTGCTGTGTGTCTGGGGCTGCTTTAAATTAAATTTTTGGCTTGAGGCTTTTCAGGTCACCTAAGTAGTATGAATTCAGGATGTAGACAATAAGAGGGCCATAGTGGTCCACTAGGGTTTTAAAAAAAATTTTGTACTCTGTTTATTTAGTACTAAGTAAGGTCAGGGAAATCTGGGGTTTGGGAGAGGATTATTTTTAGTACAACTTTGCAAAGAAGGTATAAGGCTTTGTGGTCTCATTTTTATTGGAAGATCCCTTTTTATACTTCCTAATTTGATCAGTCCCTGGTTGTTTTCTCCTCTCTCCAAACTCCTAGGAAGCTATGAGAATCAAGTTCAAGGTCAATTTAGTTAGGTATACTCTCAAGTGAAAAGCTGGTTTCATTGTTCCATTTGCTTCCCTGGGTTCCCATATTCACTTAGTTTTTGAAGTCTGAATATTCCTTAGTATCTTGCCAATTCATTGATGCCCTTAAAAAGGATGTCTTAATACTTTATCCAGAATTTTAATGTTTTCAATATGAGGTCAAGTAGGTATCTAGTTCACCATACTTCTAGAAATGGAAGTTAATTTTTCTTATGAAGGTAATTAAAATGAACATTATGGCCATTCTTATTAGTAATCACAATGGCTTGAAATAATTTCTGTAACTAAAATAGACAGTGGTTCAAAATTATCAAAAGGTATATGAATAAAGTATCTGTCCCATGTGGATATTGGAAGAGGAAGAATCTTTTCTACAGATATATCCACAAATGCAACTGTTTAACCAAAACAGGAATGTTTGTACTGTGTTTTAGTTTGCCAAAGGGCTCCTGATGTAAAGTATCAGAAATGGGTTGATTTTTATAAAAGGGATTTATTTGCAGTAAAAGCTTACAATTCTAAGGCTATGAAATATCCAAATCAAGGCACCATCAGAGTTGACTGAAGTTCAGCTACTGTTGAACCTGTTGTCTGGCCATGTTGAAAATCAAGATGGCTGCCAATCTCTGCTGAGGTCTCTGCCTTCCCTTACAGGCTCACTGTCTCATGGAACCCAGCTCCTGGAGTTCAGCTGTGAGCAAACCAGGCATAGGGCTTATCTCTTTCCAAGCCTTCTCTATCAGTTTTGGCTGCTTTGCTGTCTTCCCAAGTTCAGCTACAAGCTATCAGGTATATGGCTCGTCTCTCCCTGGGCCTCAGCTCTTTGAGCCTCTTAGGGACTTCTCTCCTTGTAGCTCAGCTGTAGATGAAACTGGAGTCCTTTCTCTTACATTGCAGGATCACATATGGTGACTTCCTTTTCCTGTGTCTCTGTTTTTTTTTTCAGACCCAGCAAGAGAGCAGACTTACATACACCTCACTGATGCAGTCCAGTTGAAAGGGTCTCACATTCACAGGAATGGAATAGTTACCAACATTATCTTTTTGTTTTTGGGATTCATAAAATAATTTCAAACTGCCACATACTGTTATAGCTTCTTTTTCATTTTTGCACAATTTTTTATCATGATTTTATTGTGCTTTAGCTCCCCTTGCCATCTGCCAATTTATAACAGGACTTTTTCCTTTAGTCTTCAGACTGTCACCTTCATTAGTTGAAAGCTGGTAGGCCTTAAATGAGAAACAGATTGATACAATTTGATTGTAATGCAGCAGTTTGAATTTAAAGATTTATTTATTTATTTATCCCCTGCCCCTTGCAGTTTGTTTTGCTGTCTGTTCCCTGTGTCCAATCCCTGTGCAGTTTTCTGTATCTGCTTGTCTCTCTTTGTTGCGTCATCTTGCTGTGCCAGCTTTCCAGGGTGCACGGGCCAGCCTGCCTTAACAAGGAGGTCCTGGGATGTGAACCCAGGGCCTCCCATATGGTAGATGGGAGCCATAGCAGCTTCCCAGCCATTTGAATTTAGACACAAAACTGTGTTTAAAATTTAAGAATGTGATTGGCTTTTAGCAGTATATTTTAAAAGGATTATTGGGTTATGGGACTGGGCAACATGACCTCTAAGTGTCTGGCCATTCTTGAAAAGTTTCAAGACTATCCTGTATAAAATTGAGATTTCTATAACCATTTCCCAAAGGCAACTTGAGGTGTCAAGACTAGTCAGAGTTCTTACTGCTGCTGCTATTGCACCTGCTGAGATTTGTCAGCAGAATTACCAAAGCAAGAGTCATTCCATGGGCTGACTCTCCATTTAATATTGTATGGAGAATTCTACCAAAAGTGATGAGATACCGTAGTCCTTCATTTTCCCCTTACCTGGTATATTAGTCAGCCAAAGGGGTGCTTATGCAAAATGCCAGAGGTCTCTTGGCTTTTATAAAGGGTATTTATTTGTGGTAGGAGCTTACAGATACCAGGCCATTAAGCATAAGTTACTTCCTTCACCAAAGTCTATTTTCATGTGTTGGAGCAAGATGGCTGCTGACAGCTGTGAGGGTTCAGGCTTCCTGGGCTCCTCTCTTCCTGGGTCTTGCTTCTCTCTGGGCTCAGGGTTGCTCTCTTCCTGGAGCTTGCTTCTCTTTTCTCTGTGTGCTTACTTCCTGGGGCTCCAGCTTAAGACTTCAGTATCATACTCCAACATCAAAAAGTCTTCAGCTCTATCCTTCACCATGCTTTTTATCTGGTGAGTTCCCCCCACCAAGGGGCAGGGACTCAGTGCCCTACTGATGTGGCCCAATCAAGCCCTAATCGTAATTTAATCATGCCTAGGTACAGACCAGTTTACAAACATAATCCAATATCTGTTTTTAGAATTCATGACTGTATCAAACTGCTACAACTGGGTATATTTACTTTTTCCTCCTTACTGGGTTGAAGAAGGTTATGAGATAGTCTTAAACATTGCTTACATTTTATGCTGTGTTCTCTGTGTAAAGGCCCACTGATATAGAGGGAGAAGAAACTTCTCTTGGTTCTGCCCCTGGGTGAAGAGAATTAATCTTAGACTATCAAGTTTTCTTTGGGTGGGTGGGTGAGGGGCAGGTACTATTTTAGAGTCTTTAGCATCTTGACCTTCAAGCTGCTGTGACGTCTCACTGGGTTTATGAGCACATCTGATTTCTGGTACTGGTATTTTGCATCGGCACCCCTTTGGTTGACTAATACCCCAAAAGAACAGGGTGTAGCATTCTTTAGTACAGTGGTGCCCTGGTACTCGTTAATTAGTGCTTAGGGATGTGATGAGTAACCACAACAAGTACCAAACAAATTTTTCCTATAAGGAATAATGTAAATAAATTGAATGTGTTCCCAAGCCAAAGACAATGCATATTTTAAGGCAATATGTAAAAATAAAGCATTGTATAGCATTATTTTACATGAGAAATAAATCTAAAAATTAATGAATATTTAGATTAAATAAAATAAGAACTTCACTTGACCTGTACTGAAAAGAGTCTATAGCCTAATGGGATGGTGGAGGAGGAGAGGTTACATGGAGTGTTGCTTGAAAGGAGAATCTCCTTCTAGTAGAACATAGGGTACTTACTCTTCAGGTGTGTTTTCTTTTTTCTGCCTTTTTTCAACTTGCTCCACAGGCTCTGACACCCTCTTTGTCACCTTCGCTAAAAACTTTACCAATGAGGACTGCTTCTATCTTCTTTTCAGAATTCCTTGAAAGTGTGAAATTGTTTGGTCATTCAATAAATTCACATTTCTGCTTGTTAGAGCTTTTTCCGGATGGTACTTCTCCACAAAGGTTTGAACTTCTGCCCATTTTGCACACATTTCATTTTTCAAGGAACCGGGGACATCCTCCCTTATATCTTCCTCACCTGAAGAAACCTCTTTCTGCTGTTCCTTCTGTAGTTCCTGCAACTCCTTAGTGCTGAGTTGTTCACAATGTTCCTCCACTGACTCCTCAATGTCAGCAGCATCTACCTCCAGACCCATGGATTGACCCCAAGATACAACATCCTGCACAATTGTACCCTCTTTACCTGCAGGCTTGGGGTCAGCCTTAAACCCTTCGAAGTCTCTCTGGCCACAATTCTTCCATGCCGAATTCATTGTCCTATGGGAGACTTCATTCCAGGCCTTATCAATAAGGTTAAGGCAGTGCTGCATATTGAAATGCTCCTTCCAGAATTCTTTGAGGGTCAACTGGGTGTCAGAGGTGATCTCAAAGCACAGGTGGAGAAGCACCTTGGTGTACAACTTGTTGAAGTTTGAAATGGCCCGCTGGTCCATGGGCTGGATGAGAGGAGTAGTGTTGGGGGACAGGATCCTTACAGTGATGAAACTGAACTCCAGGGAGTCATCTTCCAAGCCTGGAGGGTGGGCAGGCACGTTGTCCAAAAGTAGGAGAGCTTTTAGAGGCAAATCTTTCACCATCAAATATTTTTTCACTAAGGGGCCAAACACTTTTTTTTTAATCACTCGATGAAAAATTGCTTCATGACCCAAGCTTTGCTGTTTGTCCTCCATGTCACGTGGAGTTTGCTTTTTATGACATTATGCTTCTTGAAAACTTTTAAAGATGATAGACTAGTAGAGACTTGAGTTTTAAGTCCCCACTACCATTCCCACACAAAATAGAATGAGCTTGTCTTTCACTGGTAATGCCTTCTCCTCTTTTGTGATGTAGGCTCTACTTGGCATCTTTTTTCCCAAAAAAAAAACCTCATCTCATCACAGTTAAAAACTTGGCAGGGAATAAAACCCTCAGCCTCTACGTAGTCTTGAAATTCACTGATGAATTAATCAGCAGCCTTTTTTTTTTTTTTAAAGATTTATTTTTATTTATTTAATTCCCCTCCCCTCCCCCGGTTGTCTGTTTTCTGTGTCTTTTTGCTGCATCTTGTTTCTTTGTCCGCTTCTGTTGTCGTCAGCAGCACGGGAAGTGTGGGCGGCGCCATTCCTGGGCAGGCTGCTCTTTCTTTTCGCGCTGGGCGGCTTTCCTCACGGGCGCACTCCTTGCGCGTGGGGCTTCCCTACGCGGGGGACACCCCTGCGTGGCAGGGCACTCCTTGCGCACATCAGCACTGCACATGGGCCAGCTCCACACGGGTCAAGGAGGCCCGGGGCTTGAACTGCGGACCTCCCATGAATCAGCAGCCTTTTTATTAGCACTTGCTGCCTTGCCGTGACTCACAACACTATGGATGCCGGTCCTCTTTTTAAAATTATCAAACCAGCCATGGCTGGCCTTAAAAACTTCAACACTCTCATCACTTGGTTCTGGTTTGTTTTTCAAAATAGTGACATGTGACACTTTGGTTTTTTTACATATCATGGCTTCTGATACACTGTTGTCTGTTCATTGCTTCTCATTTACCCAAATTAATAACAGCTTTTCAACTTTGAGTGTTTGGGAATGCTGCTTTGTTACTGCTTTAACTCCTTTTGCAATATCAACCTTTTTTTTTTATTCTTTTTTTTTTCTTTCTTTATTTTTTAAAAATATGAGATCCCCATATACCCTCCACTCCCCTCCCCCCACTCCTCCCCCCATAACAACAACCTCCTCCATCATCATGAGACATTCATTGCATTTGGTGAGTACATCTGTGAGCACCGCTGCACCTCATGGTCAATGGTCCACAGCATAGCCCACACTTCTTTATTCTTAATGATGGTGGAGACTGTTGTATTCCTTAGCAAGGTCAGTAGTGAAAATACTGCTTTCATACTTGCCTATTATTTCTCTTTTTTTTTCCTTCTCAATTGTAGTGCAAAGTAATTTTCTTTCCTGCTCAGTGCCATCACTGCTCATTTTCTTAGGACCCATGATGAGAAAAAAATAGCAAAAATATACAAAATGACCACAGAAGATAAGTCTGCAATGGGATATGCACAGGGCAAGAGCTACCACATGACTAAGGCATGATCCTTTGTTTTGGCTGGATAGGGTAGCAAGTCATGAGGCAACTGACACTGACAAGTTCTAGCTTGTGTGTCAAGTACCAAATAAATGATGATTACCAGGACAAAATTTTTGTGTCAAAATCTGTCACGTACCAAATTTAATGAGTTCCAAAGCAGTCGAGTACAAAGGTATGACTGTATGTTCAAAAGATTGGGAACTGATTGGACTAGTTATCTTCAACTGTCTCTAACTCAAACCTGGATGACTTCAGGTTCCTTGTAATAGTAAAATCCTTGGGGCAAACAGCAGACTAAGCAATCCTTTCAAGTGCACATGGAACATTCTCTAGTATGGACCATATGTTAGTCACAAAACAGGTCTCAGTAAATTTTTAAAAATTGAAATAAAAAAAGTATATTTTCTGACCACAATGGAGTGAAGCTAGCAATCAATAAATGAACTGAAAAATTCACAAATAGCTGGCAATTAAACAATACACTCTTGAACAAACTTATAGGTCAAAGCAGGGAAATTAGCAAACACTTGAGATAAATGAAACAAGCACAACATATTACTCCCTTGTGAGATAAAGCACAGGCAGTGCTTAGAGGAAAAGTTAGAGCTTTAAATACTTTCATTTAAAAAGAAGATCTCTTTTGTGTGATTTATGTATCTCAATAACTTAACCTCATACCACTAAGAACTAGAAAAAGAAGAGCTAATCAAACTCAAAATGAGTAAAAGGAAGAAATAATTAGTGCAGAGATAAATGAAATAGAGAATACAAAAAACAATAGAAAGAACCAACAAAATAAAAGATGGTATTAGAAAAGATCAATAAAATTGACATATCTTTAGCTATACTGACAAAAAAGAGAAAGGATACAAATAAAAATCAGAAATGAAAGGGGGGCATTAGCACTGACCTTACAGAAACAGATAGGATTAAAAGATAATTTTATGAACAATTATATGCCAACAAATTAGACAACCTAGCTGAAATGGACAAATTCCTAGAAGCACATAAACATGAAACTGACTCAAGAAGAAATAGAAGACCTTAGTAGACCAATAAAAAGTAAAGAGATAGAATCAGTAATCAAAAACATCCTAACAAAGAAAAGTCCAGGACCAGATGGCTTCACTGGTGAATTTTACCAAACATTCAAACAACAGTTAATAACAGTCCTTATCAAACTCTTCCAAAAAATTGAAGAGGAGGGAAGACTTCCTAATTTGTTCTGTGAGGCCAGCAATACCCTCATATCAGAATAAATTAGAGTTTTTTCATAAGAAAAGAAAATCACAGACCAAATTCCCTTATGAATGTAGATGCAAAAATCCTCAATAAAATATTAGCAAACCAAATCCAACTGCACATCAAAACCATTCCTGGCATTTATACCAGAATGCAAGGATGCTTCTATATTAAAAAATTAATTGATATGCTACATTAATAGAATGAAAAAAAAACCCCACTATGATCTTCTCAATTGATGCAGAAAAGGTATTTGGCAAAATCCAGCACCCTTTCTTGATAAAAACACTCAGAAAAATAGAAATAAAAGGAATTTCCTCAACAAGATAAAGGGTGTAGGGGACTTCCGGCAAGATGGTGGCTGAGTGAGCTTGCCTTGCCGTCTCTCCTGGGAAGAGGCAGCTGGGCACCGCTGGAGGTTCTCCGGGACCAGGCTTTTTCAGGATTTTTTCAGGGCAGGAAGTGTCTGGACATCGATTTGGTGGGAAGGTAACGGAAAGGACTGGTCTATAAGATATAAATTGGGACTTTTCAGGAGGGGGAGGCAAGATGGCGGCTGAGTGAACTTCCCGGTTACTAGCTCCTGGGGGGAATTGGCTGGAAGGCGTCAGAGACTCTTTGGGACCGGCTGTTTCGGGATTTTTCCTGGTCCGGAGGTGTCTGGACATCGATTTGGAGGGAAGGTAACAGAGAGGATCCATCTGTGAAATATAGACGGAGATCCCAGCTACGTGTGGAGGACTCCCTCCTTGGGTAGGCGGAGCCGAGGCAGCTAGCACCGCGCGGAGCCCTGGCGAGCGGCGGCCAGGGTAGCCGAGTCCGGCCGAGCCCGGCTGAGCCGCGGCGGGCGGGGGGGCGGAGCCCAGCTGAGGTCAGCCGAGCCCAGCCGCACCGCGCCGCGAGCGGGAGAGCCGAGCCGCGCTGCGCCGCGCCGGGCGGCGGGCGGGAAAGCCGAGCCCGGCCGAGCCCAGCCGAGCCCAGCCAAGCCGCGGCGGGCGGCGGGCGGGGGACCGGAGCCCAGCTGAGCCCAGCCGAGCCTGGCGGCGGGGTTTCTGTTCTTTGTTTTTTGTGTGTGTGCTTTTTTGTTGTTGTTGTTCTTGTTGTTCTTTTTTTTTTTTCTTCAATCCTCTCTTTCTTGTCCCCAATATTCTTCTTATACTATTTTACCTTAACAATACAATAGGTCCTACAGGAAATACCTCACATTTGCTGGGTTTCCTCACCCTCCACTGCCTCATTTCTCTGTGAATAGATTTAGCCTGTCTACACTATCCCCTTTCCCCTACAACTTGATATCCTCCACCATCTGCTATCTCTCCTATATTCCATCTCCCTTTCTTTGATCCACAAAGTGTCTAACTCTTAATTTCTAATACCTTTGTTTAGTTTTCCATCTGGTATTCGTCCCTGAAACTATTACCTTTCTTTTCTCTTTCCCTCTCTCACGAAAACAATAGCCTCTTAGTACGTACCACATTCCTCCCATATTCAGTCGTCTACCTCATTATAGGTACTTTCCTACTACTATAACTCTACACAATTTACATGATCTAACCTCCATCCTCCCAGAACTCACATTGTTGCTTTGTAAACATATATCACCAATACTACTTCACACTTTTTCCTTCCTTACACAATTGACTTTCCCCAGCACTAATACTTTCCTTTAAAGTGAGCTTAACTAGCAATAAGAAATTGGAATAAGAAGAACAAAGTGACAAAGAGAAGATATAACACTTACGCAAAAACAACAGCTAATTAATCTCCAAGACTAGACAAAGAAGCTAAAGAACTGATTAAACCCGTCAAGAAAAAATGTTGACAAGACAGCAACAAAAATCTACAAACCAAACCAGTAATCAGGAAAACATGGCTGAATCCAATCAACAAACTGAAAATCAGGAAGGGGGGCAGGACTTCGCACAAGCAATGAAAGATCTCAGAACATTTATCACCGACAAATTTGATGAAGTAATGAAAGAGGTTAACAGTGTGAAGACAACACTTGGAGGGGAAATTGCAGACATGCGTAAAAAAATAACAGATATGATGGAAATGAACACCACAATTCAAGAAATCAAAAATACACTTGCAGCAAATATCAGCAGACTAGAAGAGGCAGAGCAGAGAATTAGTGATGTGGAAGACAGTGCATTGGAAATCAAACAGATAGTAGAAGTGGTCAATAAAAAGGTAGAAAAAATCCAGATAGGACTTAGGGACCTGAATGATAACGCAAAACGCTCAAACATACGTATTATAGGCATTCCAGAAGGAGAAGAGAAGGGAAAGGGGTCAGAAGGAGTGTTGCAGGAAATAATGAATGAAAACTTCCCAAATCTACTGAAAGAGACAGATGTACATATCCAAGAAGCACAGCGCACTCCACTGGTCATAAACCCCAACAGGCCCACCCCAAGACATATACTTGTCAAATTATCCAATGCTCAAGACAAAGAAAAAATTCTAAAAGCAGCAAGAGAAAAGAAAACCATCACATACAAGGGAAACTCCATAAGATAAAGTGCTGATTTCTCATCTGAAACGATGGAGGCAAGAAGGCAGTGGTATGATATAGTCAAGGTACTAAAGGAAAAAAATCTCCAACCAAGAATACTCTATCCAGCTAAACTAGCATTCAAAAATGATGGAGAGTTCAAAATATTCACAGATAAACAGAAACTGAAAGAGTATATCAACAAGAAACCTCCCCTTCAAGAAATTCTTAAGGGAATTCTGCAGGAAGAAAGGAAAAAACAGGACAGTCAGAGATGGAGGAGAGTGTAAAAGCAACAAGAAAGACAAAAATAGAAGGGGAAAATAAAATAATACAAACAAAATATAACAAACACAAATCCAACCAAAATATGGCTACCATAAATAACTCTCTAAACGTAATAACACTGAATGTCAACGGATTAAACTCACCTATCAAAAGATTCAGACTGGGACACTGGATAAGGAAATACGACCCATCTATATGCTGCCTACAAGAGACACATCTTAGACCCAGAGACTCATGGAGGTTGAAAGTGAATGGCTGGAAAACAATCATACAAGCAAACAACAACCAAAAAAAGGCAGGAGTAGCTATATTAATATCAGACAAAATAGACTTTAAATGCGAAACAATTGTGAGAGACAAAGAAGGATACTATATTTTAGTGAAAGGGACAATTTGTCAAGAAGATCGAACAATCATAAATATTTATGCTCCTAACAAGGGCGCCTCTAAATATGTGAGGCAAACGCTGGAAAAACTAAGTGAAAGAATAGATGCATCTACAATTATAGTGGGGGATTTTAATACACCACTATCAACTCTGGACAGAACATCTCAAAAGAGAATCACTAAAGAAACAAAACATTTGAACAGTATATTAGAAGAGCTGGATCTAATAGACATATATAGATCATTACACCCAAACACAGCAGGATATACATTTTTCTCAAGCGCACATGGAACATTCTCCAAGATTGACCATATGCTAGGCCACAAAGAAAGGCTTAATGAATTCAGAAAGATCGAAATCATACAAAACAATATCTCTGACCACAGTGGAGTCAAGCTGGAAATTTGCAAGGGACAGAGACCCAGACTTCACACGACAATTTGGAAATTAAACAGCACACTCTTAGAAAAACAGTGGGTCAAAGAGGAAATCTCAAAAGAAATCAATGACTACCTTGAAACAAATGATAATGATAACACAACATACCAAAATTTATGGGATGCAGCAAAAGCGGTACTGAGAGGGAAATTTATAGCCATAAATTCATATATCAAAAAAGAAGAAAGAGCAGAAATTGAAGAATTAACTGCACATTTGAAGGAATTAGAAAAACAACAACAAAGTAACCCAACAGGAAGAAGAAGGAAGGAAATAACAAAGATAAGAGCAGAACTAAATGAAATAGAAAATAAGAAAGCACTTGAAAAAATAAACAAGACCAAGAGCTGGTTTTTTGAGAAGATCAACAAAATTGACAAACCTTTAGCGAGACTAACAAAGAAAAAAAGAGAAAAGATGCAAATACACAAAATAAGAAATGAGAAAGGTGAAATCACCACTGACCCCACAGAAATAAAGACTATCATAAGAGGATACTTTGAAAAACTATATTCCAACAAAAATGACAATTTAGAGGAAATGGACAAATTCCTAGAAATACATAAGCAGCCCATACTGACGAAAGAAGAAATTGATGATCTTAACAAACCAATCACAAGCAAAGAGATAGAATCAGTCATTAAAAATCTCCCAACTAAGAAGAGCCCAGGGCCAGACGGCTTCACAGGTGAATTCTACAAAACATTCCGGAAAGAACTAACACCAATCCTGTTGAAACTATTCCAAAAAATCGAAACAGAAGGAACACTGCCTAATTCCTTCTATGATGCCAACATTACCCTAGTACCAAAGCCAAACAAAGACACCACAAGAAAGGAAAATTACAGACCAATTTCTCTAATGAACCTAGACGCAAAAATACTTAACAAAATACTTGCTAATCGTATTCAACAACACATTAAACGAATTATACACCATGACCAAGTGGGATTTATCCCAGGTATGCAAGGATGGTTCAACATAAGAAAATCAATCAATGTAATACACCATATAAACAGATTGAGAGAAAAAAACCACATGATTATATCTATAGATGCAGAAAAGGCATTTGACAAAATACAGCACCCCTTCCTGATAAAAACACTCCAAAAGATCGGAATACAAGGAAACTTTTTGAACATGATAAAGAGTATATATGAAAAACCTAAAGCCAACATTGTTTACAATGGCGAAGTCCTGAAATCCTTCCCTCTAAAATCAGGAACAAGACAAGGATGCCCATTGTCTCCGCTCCTATTTAACATTGTCTTGGAAGTACTGGCTCGAGCACTGAGACAAGAACCAGATATAAAAGGCATTCAAATTGGAAGGGAAGAAGTCAAAATTTCATTATTTGCAGATGACATGATCCTATATATAGAAAACCCTGAGAGATCTACAACAAAGCTCCTAGAACTCATAAATGAGTTTAGCAAAGTCGCAGGTTATAAGATCAATGCGCAAAAATCAGTAGCATTTCTATACACCAATAATGAGCAAGATCAGGAGGAAATCAAGAAACAAATACCATTCACAATAGTAAATAAAAAAATTAAATACTTAGGAATAAATTTAACTAAAGAGGTAAAAAACTTATACATCGAGAACTATACAAGATTGTTCAAGGAAATCAAAGAAGACCTAAATAAATGGAAGAATATTCCCTGTTCATGGATAGGAAGACTGAATATTATTAAGATGTCTATCCTACCAAAACTGATCTACACATTCAATGCAATCCCAATAAAAATCAACACAGCCTTCTTTAAGGAACTAGAAAAACTAACTATGAAATTTATTTGGAATAAAAAGAGGCCCCGAATAGCCAAAGACATATTGAAAAAGAAAAACGAAATAGGAGGAATCACACTTCCTGACTTCAAAACATACTACAAAGCTACAGTAGTGAAAACAGCATGGTACTGGCATAAGGAGAGACACACAGACCAATGGAATCGAATTGAAAGTTCAGATATAGAACCTCATGTATATAGCCATATAATATTCGATAAAGCCACCAAACCCTCTCAACTGGGAGAGAATGGCCTATTCAACAAATGGTGCCTGGAGAACTGGATAGCCATATGTAGAAGAATGAAAGAGGATTACCATCTCACACCTTATACAAAGATCAACTCTAGATGGATCAAAGACCTAAATATAAGAGCCAAGACCATAAAGACCTTAGAAAGCAGTGTAGGGAAACATCTACAGGACCTTGTAATAGGAAATGGCTTCATGAATATCACACCAAAAGCACGAGCAGCAAAAGAACAAATAGATAAATGGGACTACCTCAAAATTAAAGCCTTCTGCACCTCAAAGGAGTTTGTCAAGAAAGTGAAAAGGGAACCCACACAATGGGAGAAAATATTCGGCAACCATATATCTGATAAGAGACTTATAACTTGCATATATAAAGAACTCATAGATCTCGAAAACAAAAAGATAAACAACCCATTTAAAAAATGGGAAAAAGATTTAAACAGACACTTCTCCAAAGAAGAAATACAAATGGCTAAAAAGCACATGAAAAAATGCTCCAAATCCCTAGCTATCAGGGAAATGCAAATCAAAACTACAATGAGATACCATCTTACTCCCATAAGATTGGCAGCCATGAAAAAAACAGTAGAATACAAATGCTGGAGAGGATGTGAAGAAAGGGGACCACTCATCCATTGCTGGTGGGAATGCAGAAGGATCCAACCATTCTGGAGGACAGTTTGGCAGTTTCTCAAAAAATTATCCATAGATTTGCCATATGACCCAGCAATACCACTGCTGGGTATATACCCATCAGATCTGAAAACAAGGACACAAACCGATATATGTACACCAATGTTCATAGCAGCATTGTTCACCATCGCCAAAAGTTGGAATCAATCCAAAAGTCCATCAACAGATGAGTGGATCAATAAAATGTGGTGTATACACACAATGGAATACTACTCAGCTGTAAGAACCAATACACTACAATCGCACGTGATAACATGGATGAACCTTGAGAATCTTATGTTAAGTGAAGCAACCCAGGCATTGAAGGACAAATACTATATGACCTCAATGATATGAAATAAGTTAACTGCCTCAGAGAGCTAGAGTCTGGAAAAGTGGCTTACTGGAAATCGGGGGGTGGAGGAAGGATGTGAGTTAATATCTGTAGGGGTGGAATCTGTGATGAGCTGGGGGTAAGTATGAGCACAAAGAAGGGACAAAATGGGGGCAAGGGGTTACCTTCGGGTGGGGTTTTCTGGGTTTGAGGGGGGCTGGGGATGGGAAGAGGGGTAATATGGTCCAAGAAATAGGTGGGAGGGAGGGGCAACATACAAACATGGGAGAGTGCCAGAAGTTCGTTGAGAACTAAATGTTGAGTAAAACGTATCAAAGTATAAATAGGAGGGTCACCTGGTTAGGACGCTCAGGGGGTATGGTCTGATGCGGGACGGACTCCGGAGGGAATAGCTGAAGGCTCATTTTGCCAAGGTGGGTTCTACCATTGGGTGGGGTGGACCCATATCCTGGGGAAGACTAATGCCGTCGAATAGAGAGAACTGTATCTCTCGTGAGAAAGGACGGCTCCCAGGGCATTAGATTGGCAGGCGTTGTGGGCCCTAAGGGGAGGGGAAAATGGATGTGCAATGGATAGAACAAAGGTAAATAAGGGGGCAAAAGAGGAGTTATGTGAGAGTACACGAGGATGAATATAAAACAGCTAATATTACACCAAAAACATATAGGGGACGACAGACTAATAATGAAAACCATAAGACAAAACATAGGATAACTAAAAAATTTAGAAAACTGTACAACCTAAAGTATGGACCACATAGTAAGCACAAATGTTACCTTGTTTGAAAACTATAGTTTCGGAATCTGTACATCAGTTTCAGGAAATATGATATGAATAAGTTAAAAGATTATTGCTGTGGAAGGGAAAAGGTTTTATGGTGGATCTGGGGAAATACTGTATATTGTATATATGAATTTTGGTGATCTAAGACTTTTCTGAAGCTGACATTATGTTGGGATTCACTTTATGGGAAGTTTTGGATCACAGAGTGGTTCAACAATGGCAGCGGAGGAATATTGATATGGGATGTTATTGACAGGATATATATGGTTGACAGGGAGTTATACAGGGCATATGCTCAGGGTATATGGTAATGTCTATATATACTCATAGTGGAAACAATTAAAAACAACAGCTGGGGGGGTACTGGGCTCCTGGCCGGGGGGGTCACTGTTGTGGGCCCTGGAAGAGCAGCGGCAATCTTCCAGGTGCAACGGCAAGAACCAGGAAGGAAGGAGGGCCCAACAGTGGGCTCTTGATACTAATGGCTACACTTTTGAGCCTATGCACCTGCAATAAGAACAAGGCCTAGAGTAGCATTGTGCCTGGGGGTTTCCTCCTGACAGCCTTCATGTTACTCAAATGTGGCCACTCTCACAGCCAAACTCAGCGTGTAGATGTGATGCATTCCCCCCAGCGTGGGACACGACACCCGGGGATGAGCCTCCCTGGCACCGAGGGATCACTACCACATACCAGCTGAAGAAGCAACTAGAAAATGACCTTGAATTAAAGATTCAATGCGGAACAGCAGAATATACCTGTCTACATATAATAACATGACTTCGGGAAGCGGTTTGACCTAATGTAAGGGGGAAATGGAAAGGAGAAATGAGATTATAAGGCTGTGAGTCTCTAAAAAAGAGTCTGGAGGTTGTCAGAAGGAATAGCCCTATGTACAACTGAACAGAGTCTAAGAGACAGATAAGGTAGATACAACCCCAGGTATTGGTTCTTTTGAGGGATAAAGAGGCCCACAGTTTCTATGGTCATGGCAGAAGGGGTTCACTGCCATGACAGATGGCCCTTCTTTGGAGCTGGTGTTTCTGCGTGATGGAAATGGACTCAGAGGGGATCTCTTTTCACAAGACTTGCATGCTACTTTATTGGAATTGTAGTTGGTGCTGAGTTTAAGATATATGTAGGGGATTTGAATCTCTGGACTGATAATATGACACCCAGGCCCAGAGCCTCAACAGACTTCAGCTCCTACACTTTGACTTATTGGACTTACTCCACTCAGCTAACATGGAGTTGAAGAAGGTCAACCACCACAACATGGAGCCTAGAGTGTCTACAACTAGAAGCGGGAAGAGTGCATCCAGTACCCATGTGGAATCTAAGCCCTCACTTGACATAGGTGTGCAATGGACACAACCAATCCAATGTCCACAGAGGAAATGTGAAATGGGTGTGGGAACGGTAGCCATGGGGGCTGCTGGGTGTGGGGAACGGGAGGAAGAGATGAGATGTGGAGGCGTTTTCGGGACGTGGAGTTGTCCTGGATAGTGCTTCACGGACAATTACGGGACACTGTAGATCCCCCCAGGGCCCACTGGATGGAACGTGAGAGAGTCTGGGCTATGATGTGGACCATTGACTATGGGGTGCAGTGATGCTCAGAGATGAACTTACCAGGTGCAATGGATGTATCACGATGATGAGAGAGAGTGTTGCTGTGGGGGGAGTGGGGGGCGGGGGCGGTGGGGTTGAATGGGACCTCATATATTTTTTTAAATGTAATTAAAAAATAATAATAATAAATAAATATTAAAAAAAAAAAAGATAAAGGGTGTAGGGTGTATATGAACAACCCACAGCTAATATCATACTCAATGGTGAAAGACTGAAAGCTTTCTCTCTAAGATCAGGAGTAAGACAAGGATGCCCACTGTCACCATTGCTGTGCAACATTGTATTCCAAGTGCTACCCTGAGCAATTAGGTACAAAAAAGGAACAAAAGATATCCAAATTGGAAAGAAAGAAGTAAGACTATTCCTATTTGCAGATAACGTGATACATATATAGAAAATTCCAAAGAATCCACAAGAAAGCTACTAGAGCCAACAATGAATTCAGCAAAGTGGTGGGGTACAAGAGTAATACACAAAAATCAGTGTTTTTGTACTCCAGCATGAATAATCTGAAAATGAAATCAAGAAAACAATTCAATTTGCAGGAGTAAGTAAAAGAAAAAAAGTATCTAGGAATAACTTTAAGGATGTAAAGGACTTTTATGCAGAAAACTATAAAGCATTACTGAAAAAAATTAGACTTAAATAAATGGAAAGATATTCCATGCCCATGAATTGGAAATTTTAAATCCATTAAAATGTCAATACTATCCAAATGATTTACAGATTTAATGAAATCAAAATAAAATTCCAATAGCCTTTTTCACATAAATGGAAAAGCTAATCATCAATTTCGTATGGAAAAGGCAACATACACTGAATAGCCAAAACCATTAGAAAAAGACGAATAAATTGGAAGACTCACACTTCCTTATTACAAAGCTACACTAATCAAAAACAGTGTGGTACTAGCACAATGACAGGCATATAAACCAATGGAATAGAATTGAGAGTGCAGAAGTAAACCCACACATCAATGGCCAATTGATTTCTGACAAGGGTGTCAAGTACGTTCAGTGGGAGGCAGAATAGTGTCTTCAACAAATAGTGCTGGGAAAATTGGATATCCACATGCAAAAGAATGAAAGTGAACCCCTACCTCATACCATGTATAAAAATGAACTCAAAATGGATGAATTCAAGAGTGAAAATTATAAAACTCTTGTAACAAATCATAGGGAAATATCTTTGGGACCTTATATTAGGCAATAGATTCTTAAACTTTATACTGAAAGCAACAAAAGAAAAAATAAATAAATTGGACACCATTAAAATTAGAAATGTTTGTACATCAAAGGACTTTACCAACTTTTTTGAGAAAACATCAAATACCAGATGATGCTAGGCTTTGGGAGGCCCCAGAGGCCACAGAGGCTGTATGGGTCCTGGAATGGGAGGCTGCTGTGGCTTCGGTGGAGGCTTCAGTAGCAGGGTCCTGGGCTGAGGTTGTGGGTGTGATCTGGGCCAGGGTCAAGGTCATGGAGCAAGGAGTGGCTCGGCTGCCTAGTCAAGGACATAATAATCAAGTTCCTGTAGGAGATCTCTCTTCTCTGCCCATCAAGGAGTTTCCTAGGGACATTCCTCAAGGACAAGGTTCTTAAAATTATGCCTTAAAAGCAGACCTGTCTTGGCCAAGAGATTAAATTCAAGGCCTTTGTTGTCATGGGGGACTACAGTGGCTATGTTGGTCTGGCCGTTAAGTGCTTCAAGGCGGTAGCCACTGCCATCTTTTGGGGGCATAATCCTAGCCAAGCTCTCCATTATCTCTGTGTAGTGGAGCTACTAGGGAACAGATCGGAAAGCCCCACACCATCCCTTGCAAGGTGATATGACTCTGTCTCCATGCTGGTGCACCTCTGCTAGGGACTGCATGGCCACCTGGGCAACTTCGCCAAGACCACATTCAATGCCAGCTCCAAGACCTACAGCAGTCATATCCCCAACCTCTGGAAGGAGACTGTTCACCAAGTCTCTCCATCAGGAATTCACTGATCATCTCCCCCAGAGTCTCTGGCTAGAGAACCCGGGCTCCTGCTGTGGGCCCAACATGGGGTAGTTTTTTTTAACTAATCAATTTTATTGATATATATTAATAAATCATAAACTCATTCGAAGTGTACAATCAATGATATTTGGTGTGATCACATAGTTGTGTGCATTTATCACTTCAATCATTATTAGAACATTTTTCATTATTCCAGTAATAGTAATAACAAACAAAAAACAGACAAAAACCACCTCTCAATCTATGATTCTCTTGCCATACACAGCTGCTATTCTATTTCCATCACTCTAGTTTATTTATATTTATATTCTGTAAAAACAGTCTTATATATACAACACATATTTGTATTTCACATGAGGTTTCACTAGCTGTACATTCCCATTTACATTTTATAGATTTTCTTCTAGTAATATACATGACCTTAGACTTTCCCTTTGAACTGTCATACCCATATAATAGTTCTGCTAGTTATAAACACTGTGAATTACTTTCACCACATCTGTTCATTTCCAAAGATTTACAAACATCCTTTTTACCAATTCTGCACAAAGTAACCCCAACTTTCAATTCTTTACCCTCATTCTATTTTCTGGGGACCTATAATCTAATTATTAATTCCATGAGTTTACACAATATGTTTAGTTCATAATAGCACTTTAATATAGTATTTGTTCTTTGTATCTGGTTTGCTTCACTCAACATAATGTCCTCCAGGTTCATCCATATTGTTGTATGCTTCACAACTTATTTCTTCTTACAGCTGCATAATATTCCGTTGTGTGTGTACACCACTATTTGTTTATCCATTAGTTGGTTTATGGATACCTGGGTTGTTTCCATTTTGTGGCAATTGTGAATGACGCCACTATAAACATCAGTATGCAGATGTCTGTTTGTGTTACTACTCTCAGTGCTTCTGGGTATATAACTACTAATGGTATTGCCAGGTCGTATGGCAAATGTTACATTTTCAGCTTCCTTGGGAACTACCACACAGTCCTCTGCAGAGGTTGTACCATTCTATTACACATTCCCACCAACAGTGAATAAATGTTCCTATCTCTCCTCATCCTCTCCAACATTTGTAGTTTTCTGACTTTTTAATAATGTCCATTCAAATAGGTATGAAATGATATCTCATAGCTTGATTTGCATTTCCCTACTAGCCAGTGAAAGTGAATTTTTTTCATGTGTTTTTTACCATTTGTCTTTCTTGTTTATTGTCTTTTCAAGTCTTTTGCCCATTTTTTAATGGGGTAGATTTGTCTTTTTATTGTTAAGTTGTAGTATCTCTTTATATATCATGGATGTTAAACCATTTTTGGATATGTGATTTCCAAATATTTTCTCCCATTGAGTCAGTTGCCTTTTCACCCTTTTGACAAAGTCCTGTGAGGTGCAAAAGTGTTTAAGCTTTTTAAAATATATACATATTTTTATTGAAGTTATCATTTATACATGAACATACATAAACAATAAGTGAATAGTAAAAGTTGTGAACTTATAAAATAAACATGCATAATGTCATATAGGAGTCCCACACATCACCTTTCCACCAACACCTTGCATTATTGTGATACACTTGTTACAAACTATGAGAGTGTGGTCAAAATATTGCTACTAACTATAGTCTGTATCTTACATTTGGTGTATTTCCCCTCAAGTCACCCTATTTTTTTTTTTAACAAATCAACTTTACTGAGACAGATTAATAAAGCATACAATTTATCTGAAGTGTACAATCAATGGTATTTGGTATAATCACATAGTTGTGCATTCATCACTTCAATCATTATTTCAATAATAATAAAAAACAGACAAAGAAGGAAATTTCTCCCCTCTCAATCTCTCTGTTTCTCCTGCTGTGTACATAGCTGCTATTTCTGGCTTTTCTTTTACAATTATTTAATTGTTTATTAAGCAGTTTTATTGAAATATATTCATATATATTCACATGATCTATCCAAAGTGTATAATCAATGGCTTTTTTTTTAGCTGTTAAAAAGACCTTTATTGTAAAATTGTAAAATAAATAGAAAAATAGGCCTCTCATGTTTTTTCTCACCTGTGGACCCATTCCTGCTCTCTGCATACCAGGCTGGCTGTTTTTCCTCTGCCATGTGGGCATGCAAGTAAATCTGGGCATTTATAATCTATAATGGGAAATTGTAGCCTATAAATCAGCCTTCTTTGTCACTTTTCAGCCCCTTCCTCTCTACCTGGGACCCCTGATCTATTATTTTCTCCCATTTCTCGTCCCACCCTACCTGAATAAATGACTGGCCTAACTTAAAAAATATGTATATATATATAGGAGGTTCCCATATGCCCCACTCCCCACCCCCCCAGATAGCTATTTTTTATGTAATATGTAATTTAAGTATCTTTAAAAAAAAGAATTAGTGTATCAGTAAACATTTATAAATGTAAAAAATAATTCTAATATAATAGAATTAATTATAACATAATTTTAATTTTTATATTATAGCTTTAACTATTGGACATCATAATTTCTCAGAATAAAATAAATTGCTCTTTAGTTATTTAATTTCCATTTAGGCAGTAATTTTTTTGTTTTGTTTTGTTTTAAAGATTTATTTATTTTTTAAAATTTCTCTCCCCTTCCCCCTCTGAGTTGTCTGCTATCTGGGTCCATTCGCTGTGAGTTCTTCTGTGTCCACTTGTATTCTTGTTAGTGGCACCAGGAATCTGTCTCTTTTTGTTGCATCATCTTGCTGCATCAGCTCTCCATGTGTGCAGTGTCACTCCTGGGCAGGCTGCGCTTCTTGCACATGGGGCGGCTCTCCTTGCAGAGTGCACTCCTTGCATGTGGAGTACCCTATGTGGAGGGAACCCCTGTGAGGCAGGGCACTCCTTGCATGCATCAGCACTGCACGTGGGCCTGCTCACCACATGGGTCAGGAGGCCCTGGGTTTGAACCCTGGACCTCCAATGTGATAGGCAGATGCTCTATCAGTTGAGCCAAATTCGCTTCCCAGTAATTCTTTTTGGATAATTGAATTCCTATTTGGGAATTCTTCACATCTTATTGGAATGAATTACAGTAGGTAACAATATCCCACCTCGTAATTTTTTAAGGCAGAAAACCTCAAAATCTTTTTCAACAGTAGTCTGGCTAAATCATTATGGATCCAGATGGATTATTTTAATTAATGAATATGCATAAGAAAGGGTTAAAGAAAAATGTAGTACCCAAAAAAATTCTTCTTCAGTCCTCCTCAATTAAAAGCAAGTATTAATTTTGTATAAAGAAACCTACAGAATACTGATCTTAGGAACAATTTGCTAGATGTACTGAGTAATTATTGTTCATATACTATAATATTGTTATTTTACATTTACCTGGTCTATTCCAGCTCTTTTTTTGTTACTATTTGCATGAAATAACTTTTTCCAGACTTTCATTTTTAACCTGATTTTGTCCTTGCCTCTGAGGTGGGTCTCTTGTAGACAACATGTAGATGGCTCATATTTTTTTAATCCATTCTATCAGTCTTTTGATTGGGGATTTCAATCCATTAACATTCAGTGTTATTACTGTAAAGGCATTAATTACCTCATCCATTTTGTCCTTCAGTTTAAGGTTCTAACATTGTTTTTCTTTTAATTTTTAAAGATTTATATATTTCTCCCCCCCCTCCATTTTCTGCTCTCTTTTTGTTGTCATCTTACCATGCCAGCTCTTAGTGTGGGCCAGCACTCCTCTGCAGGCCAGCACTCCACATGGCCAACTCGCCACACAGGCCAGTGTGCCTTCACCAGGAGGCACTGGGCATTGAACCCTTGGCCTCCTACATGGTAGACAGGAGCCCAATTGCTTGAGCCACATCCACTTCCCTATTTTTCTTTTAATGTGCTTTTGGATTTGGTTTGCAAATATTTTATTGAGGATTTTTGCATCTATATTCATTAGAGATTTTGGTTTTTAATTTTCTTTTTTTCATGGCATCTTTGTATGGTTTTGGTATTAGGGTGATGTTGGCTTCATCAGTTTGATTGCATTCTTTCCTGTTCAATAATTTGGAAGGTCATGAGCAAGATTGGTATTAGATCATCTTTATATAATTGGTAGAATTCACCTGTCAGGCCATCTTTTCCTGGGCTTTTCAACTTTGGGAGGTTTTTTTAAGATCTATTTATTTCTCTTCTTTCCCCCCCCCCCCCCCCCCCCCGCCAATTGTCTGCTTTCTTTGTTCATTTGCTGTATGTTCTTCTGTGTTCGCTTCTATCCTTATCAATGGCACCGGAAATCTGTGTTTCTTTTTTGTTGTGTCATCTTGCTGTGTCAGCTCTCCGTGTGTGCGGTGCCTTTCTTGGGCAGGCTGCACTTTCTTTTGCGCTGGGCGGCTCTCCTTATGGGGCACACTCCTTGCACATGGGGCTCCCCTATGCAGGGGACATCCCTGCGTGGCACGGCACTCCTTGCGCGTATCAGCAGTGTGCATGGGCCAGCTCCACACGGATCAAGGAGACCCAGGGTTTGAACCACGGACCTCCCATCTGGTAGGTGGACGCCCTGTCCATTGGGCCAAGTCCGCTTCCCTCTTTGGGAGGTTTTTGATGACTGTTTATATCTCTTCACTTGTGATTGGCTACATAGAATGAATTTGGTAGTGTTCCCTCTTGTTCAGTTTTTTTGAAAAGCTTGAGTAAGATTGGAATTAAATCTTTTTTGAATGCTTGGTAGAACTCACTATGAAACTGTCTGATCCTGGGCTTTTCATTTTGGGGAGCTGTTTGAATTTCTTTACTTGTGATTTGTTTGTTGAGGTCTTCTATTTCTTCTAGGGTCAGTGTAGATTGTTCATGAGTTTCTAGGCACTTGTCCATCTTGTCTACCTTGTCTAGTTTTTTGGTGTACAGCTGTTCATAGTATTCTCTTATGGTCTCGCTTATGTTTGTGGGGTCAGTGATAATGTCCCTCCTCTCATTTCTGATTTTATTTATTTGCATCTTCTCTCTTTTTTCTTTCTCAGTGTAGCAAAGTATTTGTTGATTTTGTTGATCATCTCAAAGAATCAATTTTGGTTTTGTTGATTCTCTATATTGTTTTATTGTTCTCAATTTCATTTATTTCTGCTCTGATCTTTACTATTTCTTTCCTTTGGCTTCGTTTGGGATTAGTTTGCTGTAATTTTTCTAGTTCTTCCAGGTGTTCAGTTATATCTTCCATTTTAGCTCTTTTTTCTTTTTTAATGTAAACAACGAGGGCTATAAATTTCTCAGCACTCCTTTTATGGTGTCCCAGAGGTTCTGATATGTTGTGTTCTCATTTTCATTCATCTCAAGGCATTGACTGATTGCTTTCTCAATCTCTTCTTTGACCCACTGAGTATTTGAGTGTGATGTTTAATCTCCATATATTTATGAATTTTCCCTCTTTCCATCTATTATTTCCCCCGACCTCCCATCCTGATGTTTTTGCTGTCTGTCCATTTGCTGTTTGATCTTCTGTGTCTATTTCTCTTTTTGTCTTCTCTTCTCATTTTCTCCTCTAGGATTCACTGGGATTCGATCCTGGGGAGCTCTAATGTGGAGAGAGGTTCCCTGTCACTTGTGCGACCTCAGGTCCTGGTTCCTGTTACATTTCACATTGACTCTCCCCTTTGTCTCTCTTTTTGTTGTGTCATCATCTTGCTGTGTGGCTTGCCCATGTGGGCCCACCTTTACCAGGAGGCCTTAAGGATTGAATGTGGGCCCTCCCATATGGTGGATGGAAGCCCAGTCACTTGAGCCACATCTACTTCCCTCCATCCATTATTAATTTCCAGCTGCATTCAATTTTGACCAGAGAAAGTGTTTTGTATAATTTCAGTCTGTCTTGCAAAACAATGTATGGTCTATACTGGAGAAGATTAAGCCTTGTCATGTGACACAACATATGGTCTATCCTGGAGAATATTCTATGAGTACTTGAAAAGAATGTATATCCTGCTGTCTTGGGATACAATGCTCTATAAATGTCTGTTAGGTCTAGATCATTTATTGTATTATTCAAGCTCAGTGTTTCTTTATTTACCCTCTGTCCAGGTGTTCTATCCAATACTGAGAGTGGTGTATTGAAGTCTCCAACTATTATTGTAGAGATAACTATTTCTCCCTTCAGTTTTGCCAATGTGTGCTCATGTATCTTGCAGCACCCAGGTTAGGTGCATAAATATTTATTATAGTTATTTCTCCCTGGTGAATTGCCCCTTTTATTAATATATAATGACTTACCTCATCCCTTATGACAGTTTTGCATTTAAACTCTATTTTGTCTGATATTAGAATCTCTACTCCAGTTCTTTTTTGGTTACTGTTTACATGGAATATCTTTTTCCAACCTTTCACTTTCATCCTGGTTGTGTCCTTACATCTGAGGTGAATCTCTTGTAGATAGCATATAAATGACTCATATTTTTCTAATGAATTCTGTCAGATTGGGGAGTTCAAGAAGCCATTAACATTCAGTGTTATTACTGTAAAGGCATTATTTACTTCATCCATTTTGTCCTTTGGCTTTCCATTGTCATATATCTTCCTATTGTCTTCCCTTTTATCCTTTAATTTACCCTTCCTAATAATCTTCATTTTTACACTCTTCTCCAAGTCTCTCTACCTTGTTTTTTCCTTTTGTGCTGCTGCACTTCCTTTAGTATCTCTTGTAATTCTGATCTTTTGGTAACATACTCTCTCAGGTTTTGTTTGTCTGTGAAGACTTTGAACTCACCCTCATTTTTGAAGGACAGTGTTGCTGGATACAAAATTCTTGGCTGGCAGTTTTCCTCTTTCATTAACTTAAAGACATCATACCACTTTCTTCTCATCTCATGTGAGGTTGGTTTCTGATGTGAGGTTGGCACTTAGTATTACTGAGGTTCTCTGGTTGTATGTGATCCTTTGCTTTTCTCTTTTTATTGATCAGTTGTCTTAAGTCTTGTATTTCTTTAGGATTTTTGGTTTGTTCCTTTGGCTGGGCCATCTCTTCCTGTTTCCTCTTATGGCTTGTAATTTTTTGCTGATGTCTAGGCATCTGGATATATTGCTGAATTTACTCTGATGGTCAGTTTCCTCTTTCTTGTGCAGTGTTTTTTTGTTTTTTTTTTCCCACAGCTCTTCCTTGATTTTTGGTTCAACTTATTCTAAGTCTTTAAAATTGCCCAGTTTAAGTTATCAAAATTGCATCAGGGACTCACTATGGGACACAGATTTTCTCCCAGGAGGCTTAAGAGAGACCTAACAGCAGTTATTCTCGGTACAGTTACTTGACCAGCCAGGAAATGGCGCTCATTGGTTAACCTTTCCACAGAGGTCTTTCCTTCATCTCAGCTTTCTGATGTTTTTGGTATGGCCAGAGATGGGATTCAAAGTGGGCTCTGCTGACTGAATTCACTGAAGAGAAGCCCTTCAACTTATTCTCTCTCTTCCTTTGTAACAGCTTACAGAGAGAAAGACCTCTGCTCCCTCCCCATTTGTCTACAGTGAGCCAGAGGTTTTATCTAGGCTTAATGTCTTGAGGGTGGGGAATGGGAGCTCTTCTCGGCTGCTCCTGGGGTTTGGTAACTCATGTTTGTTATTTCAGGTTCTTTGTCTCTCTGTCCCTCATCCTCCTGGAAGTTGCACCATACAGCCCTGGTCTACTGACTCCAAAGCAGGTCCCTCAGACAGCTTTTGCCCCTTTCTCTATTTTTGTGAGAGAGTTGAGCCATATATGCTTACTCTGACACCATCTTCCTGGAACCTCCCAACATAGAGTTTTATATGAGAAAAATAAAGTCAATTAATTAAGCCTGAGAAAAGGACATTTTAAAGAAAATGAAGAGACAATCAGTGGAAAGGGAGAAAATATTTGGAAACCATATATTTGACAAGGATGTAATATCCAGAATATACAAAGAACTCCTACAACTAACTACGAAAGTACACCTCAATTAAAAAATGGGCAAATGACTTGAATAGACATTTCTCCAAAGGAGATATGCAAATGACCAATAAACACATGAAAAGATACTCATCATCATTAGTCATCAGAGAAATGCAAATAAGACCACAATGGGGAACCACCTCATACTCACTACAATGGTATATATTTTTTAAAAGTACTGATGAGAGTACAGAGAAATAGGAACCTTAGTACATTGCTGATGGGAATGTAAAATAGTGCAGCCACAATATAGAACTACCATATGACCTGGCTATTGCTTTTTTGGGTATATACCCCCAAAATTGAAAGCAAGTACTTGGACAGCTCTCTGTACATCGGTGTTCATAGCAGCTTTATTCACAATAGACAAAAGGTGGAAGCAACCCAAGTTTCCATCAGTGGATGAATGAATAAAAAAATATATGGTATATCCATACCATGGAATATTTTTCAGCTGTAAAAAGGAGTGAAGTTCTTATACGCTATAGCAGAGCTGAACCTTGAAGATATTATGTTGAGTGAAATGAAACAGGGAGAAAAGGACAAATGTTTTTTGATCTCACATATGAAATAACTAGAAAATGCAAATTCTTAGAATCAGAAAGTATATTACAGTTTACCAGGGACAGGGTGAGTAGGGGGAGTGGGTAGTTAATGTGCAATGCATGTAGGTTTTGTTTGGAATGATGGGAAGTTCTGGTAATGGATGGTGGTGAGTGTAGTACAACTAGTGCTAATAGTATTGCAAATGTGATTAATTCCACTGACTGGTATGCTTGGCAGTGGTTGAGATGGAAAAGTTTATGTTCCCACAATTTTTTTAAAAAGTGGCTAAAGAGACAGTGACAATTCAATATAATCCAGGATCTGGGATTGGAACTAATAAGGAGGAAAAAAAGATCCAAAAGGACATTATTGGGGCATGGGAAAAAATGTGCTAGACTTTCTGTATTTACTGGACTGTAAGTTTTATATCAATGTTAAATTGCTTGAACTTGATAACTGTACTTAAGGTGGTTACATAAGTGAATATCTTTGTTCTCAGGAAATGTGCATGGAAATATTACTATTATATATTCAAGGAACATGATGTATACAACCTACTCTCAAATGTTTAGAGAATTGATAGCTAGCTAACTAGTCAGCCAGCCAGCTGGCTGGCAGACAGACAGAACGATAGGGCAAATGTGGGAAAATTTTAAAAGTTGGTGGATCTTGATATCTGGCTGGGAGGAGTATGTAAGAGTTATCTGTATGGGTTTTGTATTATTTTTGCAACTGCCCTGTAAGTTTGAAATTATTTAAAAATTAAAAGTTTAAAATAAAATCCTCAGGCAAAAATAAATTGACTGCAGTATGATTCATCTGTGTAAGGCAGATGAAATTTAAAAAAACCTCACTGGATGTGGCTCAAGTGATTGGGCTCCCACCTACCACAGGGGAGGTCCCAGGTTTGGTTCCCAGTACCTCCTGGAGAGGATGGGCAGGACAGTGAGCTGGTGCAACAGGCAGGCCTGGCGTACTGACTCAACAAGATGATGCAACAAGGAGATCACATAGAGGAAAGACAATAAGAAAGACAACAGAGCAAGGCAGAGGAGGTTCAGGAGACTGGGCGCCTCTCTTCCACATTAGAGGTCCCAGGTTCAGTTCCTGGTACCTCCTAAAGAGAAGACAAGCAGACACAAGGAGCACACAGTGAATGGACACAGAGAGCAGACCGCAAGTGCAAAAACAATGGGGGATGGGAATAAATTAATAAAAATAAATCTAAAAAAATGAACTCACTGGAAACTGCTCAGTAGCACTAAGCAGGTCTTATAAGAGCAGGGTATGCAAAGCCTACCAAGTGGGTTTCATTTTTCCTCATTTTCATAATTTAAACTTCTGCTATTGAGCTTGTAGCATAATACTCTTATCTAATCCACATGCAGAGTGTCAGCTGGCAGCTATTCATTAATATTGGTGACTGGGGAAGATCTGACAAATTAATAAAGATGGTTTTTGGGAGTCCAGGGTAAGCAGTTGAAGCTAGGCCAACTGTTCCTTTTCCTGCCCTTTATGGAGTTGAACACTCTGGTATTTTGTGACTCAGGTAACCATTGAGGGAACTAGTTAACTGCTTAACTGGTGAAATATGGCAGAAAATGAAGTCTTTGTTATTAGACCACTGGGCTAGTCATCCCGGCTTCTGAGCTGTACCTACACTGAAGTGGACATAAGAAAGCCTTGTTCCTTAGCATCTGACATTACTTTTGACATTCTAAATCTCAGTGTTTATAAGAAACATAAGTAATAATAACCACCCTTTGTAGGAGTACAGCAGCCTTCTCTCTAGGTTCTTGAATTTTCACAGGCATGAGGTGTTCAGAGCAGAGGGGAGGATGGAGTGGGAGTATCTGGCCCCAGACAAATTAATTGTATTCTTTTTTTTATAGCACACTACCATCATCCTCATTCAAGACTTATCTCTTATTTTACTTTATTGTTTTTAAACATCTTTCCCTGAGCACCACTCCCATTTCTCTCCCTAACATAGGCATCCCCTACTTTAACGTATTTAATATATGTATGAATGTAGGTAGGTATATACATATGTACTTCGCTAAATTTGTTTGTTTGAAAAGTTAATCTTATGTATGCATTTTACATTTACATAAAGGGCATTGTACTATAAATCTCATTGTATTACTTTTTTCCTGCTCAACGGTATTAAAAAACATCAGTCTATGTAACTCTATGCTCATTTTAGTTCATTGCTATTGACTGCTCCCTAACTTTCCTTAGTATACAACCATCAGAGTTTACTTATCAGTTTCTATTCTAATAAACACTTAGGTTGCCTCCAGCTACTCACTGACAAAACAATAACAAAATCGCAAAACAAACAAAAAATCGTTGCAGTCACCGGTATCATATTTTAGCTATCTTTTTAATTTTAGCCATTCTTATGAATGTGTAATGGTTTCTCACTGTGGTTTTAGTTTTGCATTGATGACTAATGATGTTGAGCATCTTTCCATATATCTCTTTCCAATTTTATATGTGGCTCTTTGTCTTTTACTTACTGATTTATAGGAGCCCTTTGTGTATTTTGGATATGAACACTTTGTTAGTTATTTGTATTGCAAATATATTCTCCCTGGCTCTGACTTGTTTTTCACTCCCTTTTGAAGAACAGAAGTTATTAATTTTAATGCCATTTGTGTCAGTATTCATTTTTTTTTTAAATTTTAGAAGTTATAGGTTTACAGAAAAATCATGTAAAAATACAGTATTCCCTTATACACCTCTATAGCTGACACTACATACTTTTTTTTTTTAAAGATTTATTTACTTATTTAATTCCGCCCCCCCCCCCCCCCCCCGGTTGTCTGTTCTCTGTGTCTGTTTGCTGCGTCTTGTTTCTTTGTCCGCTTCTGTTGTCGTCAGCGGCACGGGAAGTGTGGGTAGCGCCATTCCTGGGCAGGCTGCACTTTCTTTCGCGCTGGGCGGCTCTCCTTATAGGTGCACTCCTTGTGCGTGGGGCTCCCCTACACAGGAGACACCCCTGCGTGGCATTGCATTCCTTGCGCACATCAGCACTGCGCATAGGCCAGCTCCACACGGGTCAAGGAGGCCTGGGGTTTGAACTGTGGACCTCCCATGTGGTAGACGGACGCCCTAACCACTGGGCCAAGTCCGTTTCCCTACACTATATATTCTTGTGGTAACTTCATTACAATTAATGAAAGAATATTAATGTTGTAATATTAACTATAGTCCATAGTATCCATTAGGTGTATTTCCTCCTATATACCACCCTATTTTTAACACCCTTTATTAGTGTGCACATTTATTATAATTCAGGAAAGGTCATTTTTGTACTTGTACTATTAATTACAATCCATTGTTTACAATAGGGTTCACTGTGTTATACCCTCCTATATTTTATCTTGGAATTTTCATTCTAATAACATAAATATGACCTAAATTTTCCTTTTATCAGTGCTGTTAATTGTACTTACAATAATGTGCTGTCATCGCCACCATCCAATTCCAAAACCTTACCATCAACCTAAATAGAATTTCTGTCCAAATTAAGCGTTAACTCTCCATTCTTTACCCCCAACCCAGTCCCCGGTAACCTATATTCTAGATTCTAACTCCATGATTTTACTTATTCTAATTATTTTATAGCAGTGAGATCATACAATATTTTTCTTTTTGTATCTGGCTTATTTCACACAGTGTGATGTGTACAGGGTTCATCAATGTTGTCACATGCATCAGGACTTAATTCCTTTTTATGGCTGAATGATACTCTATCTTATGTATAAGATATCAATTCATTGGTTGATGGATAATTGGGTTGATTCATCTTTTGGCAATTGTGAATAATGTCGTTATGAACACTATGTGCAAACATCTGAGTCCCTGCTTTTAATTTCTTTTGGGTATATACCTAGTAGAAGGATTGCCAATTCATATGCTAATTCTATAATTAGCTTTCTGAGGCACTGCCAAACTGTCTTCCACCGTGGCTGCAGTATTTTACATTCCCATAATCAGTGAATGAGTGCTCTCTTTCTCCACAATCCTCTTCAATACTTGAAATTCCTGTTTGTTTATTTTTTTTAGTAGTAGGTATTCTAGTGCATGTGAAAAGGTCTCTCATTGTGGTTTTGATTTGCATTTCCCTAAAAGCTAGTGATGTTGAGCATTTTTTCACGTGTTTTTTGTAGCCATTTGTATATCTTTTTGAAGATATGTCTGTTCAAGTTAATTGCCCGTTTTTTAATTGGGTTGTTTGTATTTTAATTGTTAAGTTGTAGGATTTCTTTATATATTCTGGATAGTAAACCCTTATCAGATATGTGGTTTCCAAACATTTTCTCCTATTGAGTAGGCTGTCTTTTCATTGTCTCGTTAAAGTTCTTTGATGAGGAAGTTTTTAATTTTGAAGTCCCATTGATTTATTTTTTCTTTAGTTACTTGTGCTTTGGATGTAAAGTCTAAGAAATCATTGTCTAACACAAGGTTCTGAAGATGCTCCCCTATATTTTCTTCTAGAAGTTTTATGGTTCTGGTTCTTATACTTAGGTCTTTGATCCAGAGTTAACTGTATATGGTATGAGATAGGGGTCCTTCTCTATCATTCTTTTGCATGTGGATAACCTGTTCTTCCAGTACTATTTGTTGAAAAGACTATTCTTTCCCAATTGAGTGGACTTGGCACCCTTGTCAAAAGCCAATTGGCCATAGATGTGAGGGTCTGTTTCTGAACTATCAGTTCAATTCCATTGAGCAATATATCTATCCTTGTGGCAATTTGAGATTATTTTTGTGAATTCCCCCCAAAAAGAGAAAGATTATATTTGTAAACTGGTCTGTTCCTCTGGGTGTGATATCCTTTGATTGCATTAAATTCAAAGATTTTAAGTTGACTTAATAAAATCAGTTTAGGGCTTTGATTTGACTACATCAGGAGGTTGTGACTCAGATTGAGTTCCCACCCCCTTGGGCTGATATAAACGAACACTCACTCAAGAAAACACACGGAAGAGGAGAGAACTTGGTCATTTTGGTCCTGCCATGTGACAGAAAGGAGAAGGCTCAAACAGCTAAAGCCCCAGGAAGAGAGATGAGCTATTTGCCTGACAGTTTATAGCTGAGCAGCTGAGCAAGCCTGAAAAGAAACAAGGCCTATGCCAGCCTAATATAGGAAGCCCTGAGAGACAAGCCCTATGCCAATCTGCAAGCTGAGACAGGAAGAAGCTGGGCTCACAGAGCCTAAAGAGGAAAGGGGAAGGCTGAACCCTCACAGACATCATCTGCCCTCTTGCATCAACACATGGCAACAAATTTTGGGTGAAGAAATACTTCTTATGGTACCTTGAGTTGGACTGTTTAGGGTCTTGTAACTGTAAGTCTCTACCCCAAATAAATACCCTTTATAAAAGGCAGCAGATTTCTGGTACTATGCATCAGCATCCCTTTGGCTGACTAATACAATCCTTATGATGGTATGATGCTGTTTGGAGCACTGTAGCTTTGTAATATGCTTTAAAGTCAGGAAATGTGAGTCCTCCAATTTCATTCTTCTTTTACAAGATGTTTTTGGCTAGTCGGGATCCCTTACCCTTCCAAATAAATTTGATAATTGACTTTCCATTTCTGCAAAGCAGGCTGTTGTGATTTTGATTGGATTTTTTGAATCTGTAAATTTACTTGGGTAGTATTGACACTTTAATGATATTGAATCTTCCAATCCATGAGTGTGAAATGTCCTTCCATTTATTTAGGTCTTTTTTTATTTCTTTTGGCAATGTTGTATAGATTTCTGTGTACAAGTCCTTTGCCTCCTTGGTTAAATTTATTGCTAGATATTGGATTCTTTAGTTACTATTATAAATGAAATTTTTTACTTGATTTCATCCTCTGATTGTTTATTGCTAGTGCATAGAAACACTACTGATTTTAGGGTGTTGATCTTGTATCCTGCCACTTCGCTGAACTCATTTATTAGATTTTGTTGTAGATATTATATATCAGTACTTTCTACATTTAGCACCATGTCGTCTGCAAATACTGAAAGGCTTATTTCTTATTAGAAGTATGGGTGCCTTTTAATTCTTTTTCTTGCCTAACAGATCTTCCTAGAACTTTTAGCACAGTGTTGAATAACAGTGGTGACAGTGGGCATCCTTGTTTTGTTTCTGGTCATAGATGGAAAGCTTTCAGTCTTTCACCATTGAATACAAGGTTAGCTGTAAGTTTTTCATATATGACCTTTATCACATTCAGGAAGCTTCCTTATATTCCTGTTTTTCGAAGTTTTTTTAACAAGAAAGAATGCTGGATTTTGTCAAATGCATTTTCTGTGTCAGTAGAGATAATCAAGCAAAATTTCCCCTTTGATTAGTTAATGTGGTACATTATATTGATTTTCTTGTGTAGAAATACTCTTGCATACAGAATAAAACCCAGTTCATTGTGACTTGTAATTAAGTTAATGTGCTGTTGTATTTGATTTGCAAGTATTCTATTGAGGATTTTTACATTTATATTCATAAGAGAAATTGGTCTGTACTTTTCTTTTCTTGTACTGTCTGTATCTGGCTTTGATATTAGGGTGATGTTGGCCTCATAGAATGTGTTAGTTAGTATTCCCTCCTTCTGAATTTTTTTGGAAGAATTTGAGTGGGATTGGTATTAATTCTTCTTTGAATGATGGGTAGAATTCACCTGTGAATCCATTTGGTCTTTGGTTTTTCTTGGCAGGGAGGATTTTGATGACTGAGTCAATCTCTTTACTTGTAATTGGTCTTTTGAGATTTTTTTTTTCCTAGAGTCAATGTAGGTTGTTTGTGAGTTTCTAGGAATTTGTCCATTTCATCTAGGTTTTCTAATTTGTTAACATTCCGTTGTTCAAAGTATCCTCTTTTGATCCTTTTTATTTCTTTGGAGTCAGTAGTGAAGTCACTCCCTCTCATTTCTGATTTTATTTATTTGCATTTTCTTTTCCTCTTTGACATTCTGTCTAAGGGTTTGTTGATTTTACTGATTTTCAATTTACCAAATTTTGGTGTCATTTATGCCCTCTACTTTTTTATTCTCCATTTCATTTATTTCTGCTCCAATTTTTGTTTTTTTGTGATTTCTTTCCATTTGCTTGGTTTTGGTTTAGCTCTTTTTCATCTGATTCTTGTGCTGTATTTGCAGTACGCTTTTTTAAAAAAGGATTTATTTATTTATTTTTCGCCTCTTCCCCCTCCCTCCAATTGTCTGCTCTCTGTGTTCATTCGCTGTGTGTTCTTCTGTGTCCACTTGCATTCTCGGTGGCACTGGAAATCTATGTCTCTCTTTTGGTTGCGTCATCTTGCTGCATCAGCTCTCCATGTGTGTAGTGCCACTCCTGGGCAGACTGTGCTTTTTTCGTGCAGGGTGGCTCTCCTTGCAGGGGCACACTACTTGCACGTGGGGCTCCCCTACACTGGGGACATCCCTGCGTGGCACAGCACTCCTTGCACACATCAGCGCTGCACGTGGGCCAGCTCATCACACGGGTCAGGAGGCCCTGGGTTTGAACCCTGTGCCTCCCATTTGGTAGGCAGACGCTCTATCAGTTGAGCCAAATCCGCTTCCCAGTACACTTTTAAGATTGTGTTATTTGTGTAATTATTCACCCTGCAGGAGCAAACTTAACTTTCTCCCTTCCTTTTCTGGAAATCTCAATCTGTTGTTTGTTTTTGTTTTGCCTCTATAGTTTTTAAAAATTCCTTTGGTTGTCGCTGGCTACTTTTGCCTGGAGGGCAAATTCTGGGAGGGGGTTACCCCAGAGAGGACTTCCCTCTGGGGACCCGCAAAGGGATGTAGACCCGTTCCAATTTGTCTTGGAGCAGGGAACAGACAAATTCTCTTTGATAGCTTCCCAAAGCTGTAGTTTCCTGGCCTGCCCTGCAGATGGCACTCTATAGAAAAGAGTTCCTTGCAGCCCAAAGAGGTACTTTGCCTTTAAAATTCCCATTTCTGCCTCTGTCAGGGGTGGGGTTGACACAGTAGCTTAGAGCTGGGTCCCATTGATCTGAATTCACTCATCAAAAGCTTTGATCACTGATCTTTTTGCCCACTCTTGTTCTTGGGAAGAGTATTTTTGTGTCCCCATCTGTCACCTGTGAGGTAATCAAAGACTGGACTCCAAGGTGGCCTGCCACAAGTGTGGGAAATGGGTTTTGGCAGCTGCCACCACGTGGATAGAGCAACTCACTGTTCTTTACTCTAGTTTATTGGTCTCTTCCTCCTGCTCTTTCCTGGATGCTGTATAGTGTTCTTCTGGTATCCAGAGCCCCAGAACATTTGTTTCAGACAGTTTCTGCCTATTTATAGCTGCTCTGGTAAAAGAACTGAGTCCTGGAGCTCCTTTCTCTAACATCTTTCCTCTGAAATGACTAGTTCTATCAGTTTTTATTCATGATTGCGGATGTCTCTTTTTCCCTCTCATTGAGTAACTTTGCTTAATATATTTTGAGGTCCCACTATTAGTTGCTTGCAAATTTAAAGTTGTTATAGCTTCCATATGAATTGAACTCTTTATTTTTGTGAAGTATCCCTCTCTATCTCTAGTATTTCTTTTTTTGCCTTAAATACTACTTAGCTTATTACTAACGTTATTCCTGCTTCCTTTTATAGGTATTTGCGTGGTATGTTTTATTTCCTTTCACTTCTAATCCTTTTATAGCCTTCTTAGCGTGTATTTTTGTGAAAAGCTTAGAGTTGGATTTTGTTTATTATTCCAGTTTTTTTACTACAACATTTAGTCCACTAATAATTATTTATACAGTTACTGGTTTCTCTGCTTTTCTAGGAGGACCTGAGGTTAGGCTTTTATTTTAATTAAGGCTAATGGAATAATTTTTCTGAGGTATTTATTGTGGGTTTGAATTTTCTAGTTGTGTGATAGATATCTTGAGAAAATTTCCATTTTTGTATTAAAATACTGTGTGAAAAAGGAAGAAGACATTGGATATAGTGTAAAGCTTAGATTTAAAGAAATTAGATTCCATAAGGAATAGCTGTTGGAAGCGCTGACCAAGAAAGCCATATCAAGTTTCCAAATATAACCAGACTCAGTCATTACTGTAGCAGTGATGGAACAAGGAAATATCCAGGCTTACTGAATTATAATTACAGCTATATGAATCAAACACTACTATATAGGTACCTAATGTGATTTTTATCTGTGATATTAAAAGGGCCTTTTTAGTGTGGTTTTATTATAATTTTAATAGACTGGAGAAAGTAATGTGGAAGTCATAACTTGTGTGTAAAAAAGCAGGAAGGGTAAAAAAGCAGGAAGGATATCTGAAGCAATCATTGAAGTGTTAAAAATACGTTGAGACTCTGACTAGAATTGGGGAGGTGTGCCTGAAGTTAATGACTTATGTATAACTAAGGTACCAGTTCAGAACAGAAGTTTGAAAAAAGCAAGAAAAATAGGATTATTGAATCAAACCATTTTGTTTTGTAGTATAATAGAAATAAATATTTTAAAAATGAGAATAACTGTAAAATATATTTTTGAGACAGTCAAAGAAATTTGAATATAAATTGGTTATTACTTGATATTAAGGAATCATTGTTAATATTGTAAGCATGACTGTTATGTTAATGCAAGAAATTGTCTCTTTTTCAGAGATACACATGGAAGTATTTAGGGTTGAAATGACATAGAAATAATGTCAGAAATTTGTTTTAAAATACTACATTAACAAAGAGAAAGAAGAGAAAAAGGAGAGATAAAGCAAGAGTGCTAAAATGCTATAAACTATTGAATCCAAGAATTTATTATACAGTTTTCACCCCTTCAGTATATGTTTGAAACCTGTAATAATGATTTTTAAAAGAAAACATATATTTTTTGAAAAGCAAATTATTTACTTAATGTTAAAATTTAAACATTTTCATGATAGATACTATTTTTGTATAAGATCTGTAGAATAACTGAGGCTAGAAAATGAATCAGGAGGCTAAGGATGGTGTTGGGATTTGTTGCAGTAGAATAGGTAATAGGCAGTGGCTTGCTGATATAGATTTCAAGCTACCACTAAGTTTGTTGAATGAATGAATAGATAAATGAATGAAATCAACCTAAAGGAATTTTGTGACATTTTATTTTATGGAATATAGTAAAAATAGTATGGATCCATTTTTAATATTAAGTTTTTAGAGAACTTTGATTCTTCAGTGGTGATTCCCTTTTTCTCTGTTGCCTCTTTACTCTGCCCTCCTTGGTAATCCTCAGCAGAACATTGTTTTGTCTCCTGAAGCATTTGTTTGATCAAAGGGCATTAAATTATCACCTCATCACCTATGTTCCTAAAGATATAGTTCTAAAACTGAGGCTAAGGGGTCAGGAGGTTGAGGAAGGCATTGGAAATTTGTGAAGCATCTTCCGAGAAGTTTAATTTAGTTAAATATTTAGGAAAATGTAATATAATTGTTAAATGATTTAAAGCATTTATGGGGTAGATTGTTCAAATAATGTGAAATTCTGAGACATATCTGGAGATTACTAAGAGCACTTTGGGCTATGTATCTCCTTTCCCCCAACTCCTGGGTCATGATTAAGTCCTTGCTATTGGGTACTTTGGTAGAAAATGTTTGAATAGCCCTAACCTAAGACATATAAAAACCCAAGAGTAATCATAGGAGAAAATTAGTTATTCATTCCATTTGAAGTATACTATCATATTTTAGGACTAATCTGATTGTTTTGTCCCTTTGTGTGTGGTTTTTTTTTTAAGATTTATTTATTTATTTATTTTTCTCCCCTCCCCCCCACCCCAGTTGTCTGTTCTCTGTGTCTATTTGCTGTGTCTTCTTTGTCCGCTTCTGTTGTTGGACCGGCACTGGAATCTGTGTTTCTTTTTGTTGTGCTATCTTGTGTCAGATCTCTGTGTGTGCGGCACCATTCCTGGGCAGGCTGCGCTTTCTTTTGTGCTGGGCGGCTCTCCTTACAGGGCGCACTCCTTGCACATGGGACTCTCCTACGCGGGGGACACCCTTGCGTGGCAGGGCACTCCTTGCGTGCATCAGCACTGCGCATGGGCCAGCTCCACACGGGTCAAGGAGGCCCGGGGTTTGAACCACGGACCTCCCATGTGGTAGATGGACGCCCTAACCACTGGGCCAAGTCTGCTGCCCTGTTTTGTTCCTTTGTATGAACACATGTGTCCTGCTGTTCTGAGTTCTGAAATATAATTTATAAAAAGTGTACAAATTATAGTTGGCAGATAGAAATTTTTAAATAGTAGGTAATCTGAATAAAATTGCAGATAAATAAAACAGCAGATAAATTGATAATTTGAAATAATTGTAATTCCCCAGATAACTAGGTACCCCATTGCTCTTTAATAAAAGGATTGGATAATTCAAATCCAGTTAGTTCATTTAGGTCTATTTTTTCCTTCTTTTTTTTTAATTTGTTTCCTCAGTTTTGAATGAGTAGACTTTTACTTGAGTCAATGTAGTCAATATTTAGTGTTCAAATTTGTTTTATTGAGGGGAGCAGATATGGCTCAACAGATAGAACTTCTGCCTACCATAAAGGAGGTCCAGGGTTCGATACCCTAGGGCCTCTTGGCCCGTGTGGTGAGTTGGCCCATGTGGAGAGCTGCTGCGTGTAAGGAGTGTTACCCCTGCACAGGAGTGCCCCCATGCAAGGAGTGGCCCCCGTGCAAGGAGTGCAACCCCACGCAGGAAAGTAGACCATCCAGGAGTGGTGCTGCCCACACAGGGAGCTGACACAGCAAGATAACACAACAAAAAAGAGACACAGAGAAAAGACAATATGAGACACAGAGAGCTAGGGAGCTGAGGTGGAGCAAGAGAATGATCACCTCTCTCCCACTCTGGAAAGTCCCAGGATGAGCTCATGGAACTGCATAATGAGAATACAGATAGACAAAGAAGAACACACAGCAAATAGACACATAGGGCAGATAATGGGGGAGGGGGGAATAAGAAAAAAATTATCTTATTGAATTATAATTTGGTCTTTATTCTTATATTCAGTTTTTTTTTTTTGGATGTATATGTGGTTATATTTATTTATTTATTTTTTAAAAAGATTTATTTATTTATTTATTTCTCTCCCCTTCCCCCAACCCCAGTTGTCTGTTCTCTGTGTCTATTTGCTGCACCTTGTTTCTTTGTCGCTTCTGTTGTCAGCGGCACGGGAATCTGTGTCTCTTTTTGTTGCATCATCTTGTTGTGTCACCTCTCCCTGTGAGTGGTGCCATTCTTAGGCAGGCTGCACTTTCTTTTGCCCTGGGCAGCTCTCCTTATGGGGTGCACTCCTTGCGCATGGGGTTCCCCTACGCAGGGGACACCCCTGCATGGCAGGGCACTCCTTGCGTGCATCAGCGCTGTGCATGGGCCAGCTCCACACAGGTCAAGGAGGCCCGGGGTTTGAACTGCAGACCTCCCATGTGGTAGGCGGACGCCCTAAACACTGGGACAAGTCCACTGCCTGATAAAAGTTTTTGTGGTTGAGATATACCATCTTTGGCAAGTTTATTTATTTTTCTCCCCTTCCCCCCCCAACCCGGTTGTCTGTTCTCTGTGTCTATTTGCTGCGTTTTCTTTGTCCGCTTCTGTTGTTGTCAGCGGCATGGGAATCTGTGTTTCTTTTTGTTGTGTCAGCTCTCCGTGTGTGCAGCACCATTCCTGGGCAGGCTGCACTTTCTTTCGTGCTGGGCAGCTCTCCTTACAGGGTGCACTCCTTGTGCGTGGTGCTCCCCTATGCGGGGGACACCCCTACGTGGCACGGCACTCCTTGCGCGCATCAGCACTGCGCATGGGCCAGCTGCACATGGGTCAAGGAGGCCCGGGGTTTGAACCGTGGACCTCCCATGTGGTAGACGGACGCCCTAACCACTGGGCCAAAGTCCCCTGCGTGGTTATATTTAAATCCATTTTTTACTACTTGTAAGATGGTTGAAGTAAGAAAGAGCCTGGTACTCAAGAGGTTTGTTTTGCTTGCAGTGGCATGTACTAAATCCAAATATTCAGCTCAGTTTTAAAAATTGAATACTGTCAATGCCATGCACATAATAGGTGTGGCACTGTGGTACTGTGGCACTAATATAACTTTCTAAATAGAGCAGGTAATAAGTAAAGTCTTGCTAATTAGGAATGATAATAGTAATGGACAACTAAAGCACTTAAACTCATTGTGTCTTTGCTCCTTCAATTGTAAAATATAGTTATTTCCCTCATAAAAATTATAAAGTAGGATGATAAATTAGATGTTCTCCCAGGACTTGGTAAATATAAAATCATGTCATTAAGGGGAGAAATGTTATTTAGATTATTCTTTAAAGAAGTGGGAAATCTGCCATTAAATTTTACTTTTATTCTTAAAATGCATGAGAGGTTTATCATTACTTACTTTTCTAATTTCTCTTTAGGTGAATATTACAGTTGTTTCTATTCCTTCTCAAATCAGTGCTTTGCATTGGTTGCCTCACCACACATTCCTTCATTAATCCCTTGCAGTCTTTACTGAAGTCATACTTTGAGAATATCCTGTGACTCCTTCTTGTCAAAACCAATGCCCTTTTCTCAGAGCCTCATATTCCACAGTTGGTTTGCAGTATTTAATTCTTCTGGTCACTCCCTTCGGGAAACTCTCGTCTCACCTTGGCTTTTATGATGCTGTGTTCCTTGCCCTTCTTTTGGATGGTTCCTTCTCTGTTTCTTTTAAAGTTTCCTTTCCTTCTAACTTTTGGCATTCTCTGGGGCATATTCCTTGAGACATCCCTCCTGGAAAAGTCTCAAAGGTACAATTTTTAGTTCAGGGCTGTAGCTCCTAGAACCACCAGAATTACAGTTTATCTAATATATGCATTTGCCTGGGGGCATCTTCACTTGTTACCTCAAATGCAAACAGGCGTGAAATCGATCGTATCTCAGGCCTGCTTCCCTCCTAACTTCACTTAGGATGGTTTAGTCACCCACAGGTCATGAAGTTCTGATTCTTCCGGAAAAATAACTCTTGTAATTATCCCAAACTTAATGGGAAACAAGTGGTCCATCAAAATTACTGAGCTAGTAAGTGGAGCCAGGAGTCAAGCTCAAGTCTTCAAACCTGATAATCAAAGACCTATTGCATATAAGGCCCATGGCGTCTTATCTGAAATCCTTGGTACCAGATATCGTTCAGAATTTATAATTCTTTGGAGTTTATAAAGATATATATGCTGTTTTTAGATAACACCCTTTGTGGGCAGAACAGCAACCATAATCAAGCATATATTTTTTTTTTCAGGAAAATATGTTAATATTCACATGAAATGTGATAAATCAAGACTACAAAAAGTCTCCTAGCAATTCATGTCAGGTTTTGCCACAAAATGTGCTAAGGTCAGATAAAGCTATGCTAACAAATAAATTATAAAAATTTTCAGTTTAGAGAGTTTTGGATTTTGGTATTGTATGTAGGTAAAGGATTACAGATTGAGAAAATTAATCATTTGGAATTAATGTTTGTAGTTTGGGCACATGGGCAGATTTTTTGTACCACAAAGGAACTGTGGGGGACAAGGCCCAGAGGGCAATACCAACTTGTTTGGGGCATCTTCATAACGTAGCCAGAATCTCTTAGCACATAGAACCCACCCACAGGTGAGGGGGTGGGAAATTCAGGTGGTATTAATTAACTCTAGCCGGTGAGATGACCTGAAGAAAGAAGGGCTTATAAGGATGAGTGGGGGCGGCGGACTTGGCCCAGCGGTTAGGGCGTCCATCTACCACATGGGAGGGTCCGCGGTTCAAACCCCGGACCTCCTTGACCTGTGTGGAGCTGGCCCATGTGCAGTGCTGATGCGCGCAAGGAGTGCCCTGCCACACAGGGGTGTCCCCCGCGTAGGGGAGCCCCACACGCAAGGAGTGCGCCCCGTAAGGAGAGCTGCCCAGCATGAAAGAAAGCGCAGCCTGCCCAGGAATGGCGCCACCCACACTTCCCATGCCGCTGACGACAACAGAAGTGGACAAAGAAACAAGATGCAGCAAAATAGACACAGAGAACAGACAACTGGGGGAGGGGGGAAATAAATAAATAAATAAATCTTAAAAAAATAAAATAAGGATGAGTGGGTATAACAACCATTTTTCTCCTGTCTAGATGGATGGCAAGATATGTTTATAATAGGGATAAGTATATAGATTATATAGTTAGGTCTATATTAAGAACATAAAGTGGGAAACTAATGATTTAATTATTTTGGGCAGTATGAAATAGTCAAATATCATGGCCCAAAGAAGGATTTTAGTGCAAATCATCCCATTTGTTCAATTCTTCTGAGAACTTTTTGGTTTTTAGTAAATATCAATAATTGTGCCATATACTTTATATGGTTCCCATGCTTTACATCATTTTAAGTAATTATTTTAAACCACTGAAGAAATAGAATTATTTCTGTGATACAGATGAGGAAACTCACACTCAAAGAGATTAAGCAATCTAAGTTCAGAGTCAGTGGCATAGCTGAATTAATATCTACATTGGTTAGATTCTAGGCGCCAATCATTATCAAGCCAAATGTTCTGTTTTTCTTTTTTTTTAAAATTTTTTCAATTTTTATTTTTTAAGAAAGACTACTGTTAGGTCTTGATATGTTAAATAATATCAAATATAATCTGAACAATTTACCCTATTCATTTACCTACAAGCAGTTCTTTTTAATAGCCATAGCTTACTTTCTTATGACTGGAAACAGGAAGCAAAGTGACTTGCTGTCTTATTGTCTGAAAGGAAGTTCATTTCCAGGGTAATCAGCAGCAGAAGAAGAGCATTTGGTGTGGAGCAGGAGGAAAGGCTCAATTACATAACATTAGGCTAGTAAATTGAGGGATAACCATGGTCACCCTGTGTGTACAAAGCACCTCCTACTTATTCATTTGAGGTTCAGTTCTTTGAGTTGTCACATCTATTAGCGTTGCTTTCATGACTTGCAGTAAATTCATTTCTGGATTTTTTGGTTTTCTCCTGTGGGAAATGAAACTAACCATATTTACATCTTACTGTCCCAAGGGATTGTGAAAATCAGTGAGTTAATGCTGGGAAAGAGCTTAAAGATCCTTAGGTAAAAGTACTGTCATCAGTCACGGCAATCTAGAATAATGGTTTTAGAGAGATTACTAAAATACTGTTAATGCATGTTTATATAGAAAGTAGATATTTTTCAAGTTATGTCTGAGATTTCCAATTTAACTCATCCAATTTTATTTAGCTAATCCATTCCAGATGGGCCTGGAATCCAGTCAGAGAAGTGCTCTTATACAAAAGGGCAAGATAGTCAAGTAATCCTAACTTTCTCATTTAGGGTATTAGTTTTTTATGCAATTTTTAAAGTTTTTTTATTCTTAACTTACTAAAGCACATGAAATTTTAATGTACTGGGAAAGTATATTGAAATATATATATTGTATTGAGAATAATTTCCTTTAATATTTTCAATGAGTAATCCAGGGGCTAGATCAATTAATCTTCTAGGACTTTGAGTATAATAAATTTCTTGTGTATCTGTAGGTGAAAGAAAACAAAAGATTCCATACTATATGTTGCCATGAAAGTTATAAATAAAATTCAGGAAAACTTTAAGTGCATGCCTAGAACTGGAATACTTTTGGCATGAACTTCAGGTTTATCATAAAAATGCAAACCTATTTAATAAGGTGAAAAATAAAAGATAAAAAATGTCTTTTTAATTATCCAATTTAAATGCAAACCAGGCTGTTTCTAGCAATATTATTTTAGGAAATTTTAAAGATACAACTCTTTACAAGAAGCTATTTTCAAGTTGAATCTTAAGTAATTACTTCTCAATAAATATAATTTTGTTTGAATCTCTTAGTACATTAAGTTAGAGATGATTTGATAGAGCAGTGAGTAGATTAAATTTGGAAAGAACAAAGACTAAGTACTTAGAGTTAAATCACAACCCAAATCTGCATTTTAAAAAAATCTTTCCTATTTTTTTCATTTTAAAAACAATTTATTGAAGTATGTCATTTGTACATGAACACTGACAAACAGTAAGTGTATAATAATACTTGTGAATTTACAAAACAAACATGCATACCATCATACAGTGCTCCCACATATCACTCCACCACAACACCATGCATTATTGTAAAACATTTGTAACAAATTATGAAAGAGCATCATCAAAGTATTATTACTAACCATAGTCCGTATCTTATATTTGATGTATTTTTCCCCTAACCCAGTGTATTATTTTTTAAAATATATTTTTATTACAGAAGTAGTGAACTTACAAAACAATCATGTATATATATATAGAATTCCCATACAAAACCCCTTCACCAGCACACCACACTGTGGTGGAAAATTTGTTACAGATTATGAGACAATATCATCAGACTGTTACCACTAACCATGGTCTATAGCGTACATTTGGCACACTTTTTTCATATCCCCCATTATCAACACAGTATATCTTTGGCATTGAAGTAAGACTATTACAGTATTGCTGTTAACCACAGGCCATGGGTCACACAATTGTATTTTTCCATGCTTCTCTCCATTCCCACCACCTTGCATTCGTGACTTAGTCCACTCTTGCATTTGTACCATCGACCACAATTCTCATCCACCTCTGGGTTCACTGTGTCATTTAGTCTTTAGATTGTAGTCTAGCATTCTTTCAATTGATATTTGCATCCTTAGGCTACCCTTTTCAGCCACAATCCCATTTATAAACCAGCTGCTACTCACTATAATGTGCTACCATCAGCTCTATCCATTTCTACACTTTTACAGTCAAGTTAATTAAAACATATACATACATTAAGCATCAGTAGTCCTTCTCAGACCTCCTCTTATCTCCTAATAACCTATACTCTAGGTTTTAACTCCCTGAGTTTTTTCTTCGTATTTAGTTCATATTAATGAGACCATGCAATATTTCTTCCTTTGTGTCTAGCGTACTTCACTTAGCATGTCTTCAGGATTCATCCATGTTATCATATGTGCCCCAATTTTGTTTCTTCTTACTACAGCATAGTATTCCATAGTATGTGTATATCACATTTTGCCAAACCTTCAATTTAATTATATATTGTTTATTTAGTAAATAAAGTGCATACAAAAATTAATGTCCCTATAGTGTAATTGATTATGGTATATACTACTCAAGTACAATTTGATAAGATTTGTATTATATAATTTCAAAATATTTTATAGAAAGAGTCGGATGTAAAACCTTTTACATATGAAGGTCGTTAGGGCAGTAATTTAAGCAAGTTTGCTGAATATAAATCACCAGTCAGCACATTGTAATAGATAATTGTTTTCATTTTAGTATTCATTATGTAAATTTACTATTGAATTGCATTGGTCAAGTACCTGAAATTATGTTTATTGAATACATAAATTCCATTATTTAATATTAACTGAAAAGTGTGTTATTCATACCTGCAGGTGTATGTTTAAATTGCTGCTTCTACTAGAAGCTCTGTTCAGAAGTAGGTGAGAAAATGTTTAAAGATGAAGATTTGTTAAATTGTAGATTATTTGAGCTGTATTACATTACTGTGGCAGAGACTAATAGTTGTTCCTTAATATCCTTCTTTTTTCTCAGTAATAGAATTTTTAGCTGGGCCTTTGCCCAATATAGAGGCTACATTCCCTAGCTCCCCCAGCAGTTGCCTATGTCCATATGACCAAGTTCTGGTCAATGGGCTGTAAGTGGAAGTATCTTGTGGCAACTCCTGGAAAATATTCTTTTTTTTATTTGAAGAGGGGAGAGGGGTTAGGCAGGGAGTAAAGAGTTTATTAAGAAGCAAGAGAAGAGTACCCATTCCTAGACATGGTTTGTGGGCATGCTGCAGGGTGAGTCGCATGCATGCGGCCCCAGGTTAGGATTTTTTAAGGCTTTTACTCCTCTGCCTGGAAAATATTCTTAAAAGACAAGAGGCATACACCATTTGCCTCTCCATCACGTTATCCTGTTTCTCAGAACAAAGATGCTATTGTTTCGGGCCATGGTTTAGAGGTCACTGTAAAACTGTATGGAAGCAGCCAGAGTCCTTGAGACTTGAGGAGAGCTGTGGTAGCCTTGGGCCACTTACAGAGGGGAGAAGTCAACTCCTATTATGGCATTCTTAATTTGGGTTTTCTACAACTTTCAGCTGAATCTAATACCAAATAATACAGCTGCCATAAAAAATGCAGATTCATTTAAATCTATCAGCATAATGCATATAGGGAAGCAGCAACTGTTACGGTGCAAGGAAGAAAAAAATTTGAAGTTTCTTAAAGCAAAATAAGGGAAATCAATGTTAGATTAAGGGAAGCGGATTTGGCTCAACAGATAGAGCATCTCCCTACCACGTGGGAGGCCCAAGTTTCAAACCCAGGGTCTCCTGACCTGTGTGATGAGCTGGCCCATGCACAGTGCTGATGTGTGCAAGGAGTGCCGTGCCATGCAGGCGTGTCCCCCCCGCATAGGGGAGCCTCACGCACAAGGAGTGCTCCCTGTAAAGAGAGCTGCCCTGCATGAAAAAATTACAACATGCCCATGAGTGGCGCTGCACACACAGAGAGCTGACACAGCAAGGTGACACAGCAAAAAGAGACACAGATTTCCGGTACTGCTGACAAGAGTACAAGTGGACACAGAAGAACACACAGCGAATGGACACAGAGAGCAGACAACTGGGCAGGGGAGGGCGTGACAGGGAGAGAAAAAAAATATTAGATTAAGCAGTCTTTGATGTAGAAAAGCCTTCTGTGGGCATGTGCAGATAGTGTAAGATTTTGTTTACTCCCAGTTTAAGAAAGGAGAGTGGAAGGTTTTTCTACCATTCAGAGGGTCTGCTGTAATCAAAGGAGCTAGAAAAATTGAGTTCATGAACATTTAAAAAGCAGCCTTAGATTACTACCAAGCACCAACAAGCAATGCAACTGGAAAAAGACCTTGACCAAAAGGGGGAAACGATAAAGATAAATGAGTTTATATGGCTAAGAGACTTCAAAGTGAGTACAGAGGTCATTCCAGAGGTTTATTTTATGCATGTCTCAGCAGGATCTCTTTGACTGCCAAAGTAGATACTACTCCAATAGTGGGGTTCCTGAGGGCTCTGGAGACATCCAGACACTATGATCAGGGCAGGGAGCTCAGGAGTTTGGTGCCTTGCCTGTGGGCCCTACTTTGAAATTTATGCTCCCCAGTGTGACAGAGTTGAACTCAGTTGTGTTTTCCCTACACATGGCTCTTCTGTCCTTCTATTTGAACCTATAATTAGGTTCAACTAGAGTTGGTAGGTGTACGTCCAAGAGACTTAAATCTTTAGGCTGTCCTTGTGCCAGCTGGGCCCTGAGTCTCAACGGAGTTGTAACACCTACTCTAGTTTATTGGTCTTACCCAGGACAACTAACAAGGAGATGATGATGGACAACTACCATACCAAGGAACCAAGAGAGTCTACAACTGCAAGCAAGGGAGTCCCATCCATCAGCCCTACGGGATCACAGCCTCCTCTCAATTAGAAGTGGAGTGGACATCACCATCCCAGAATCTTCAGGATTGGGGAATGAAGAATGCCTAAAGTAGACTTACTGATATTGTACTATAGACTTATTGTGATTCTAGCAATGCAAAAATTATACCATTGATATGGAGGCAATGGCCACTGGAGGTTCTGAGGGCAGGGAGAGGGAGAAACAGGTATAATACGGGGGCATTTTTGGGACTTAGGAATTGTCCTGAATGACATTGCAAAAGCAGATATGGGCCATTATAAATCTTGCCATAACCTACAGAATTGGGTGGTAGAAAGTGTAAACTACAATGTAAACTTTAATCAACTCTAGTGGCAGTGCTCCAAAATGTGTTCATCAGTTGCAATGAATGTACCTCACTAATAAAGGATGTTGTTAATGTGGGAAAAAATGGGAGGTGTGGGGAGTGGGGCATATTGGAATCCCCTATATTCTTTATGTGACATTTGTTTAATTTAAGTATCTTTAAAAAAAAAAAGGCAGCCTTAAAATCTGACACTCTGTGGAAATGATTTAACAGTTTTTTAAAATTGTTCTGTTAAAACATGTTTAAAATTTTATGAAGGAAAACACACAAGCAACCCTTTAAAAGGGCTGGTTTAGAAAAATTTCGACAACTTCTTTATGTCATCTCTAATATTGTGTGCAAAGTAAATTTTTTTCATCAAATCAATTTTATTGGTACATATTAATAAATCATAAATCCATCCGAAGTGTACAATCAGTGGTAGTTGGTGTAGTCACATGTTGTGCATTCATCAATTCAGTCATTCTTAGAGCACTTTCATTATTCCAATAATAGTAATAAACAAAAAAACAGACAAAACTCATCACTTCTCAATCTCTCTGCTTCCCCTGTCATATATAACTGCTATTCTTTTTCCTTCTTTCTAGTATATTTATATTTATATTTTGTTAAAAGTCTTATATATGCAATATCACCCATATTTGTATTTTACATGAGGTTTTACTGTATTGTACAGTAACATGTTACAGATTTTAGCTTTCCTTCTAGTAATATATGTGACCTTAGACTTTCCCTTTCAACCCCTGTCATATTCATACAATAGTACAGCTAGTTACTATCACCATGATATGCTTTCGCCATTTCTATTCATTTCCACAGATTTTCAAACACCTTTTTACCAATTTTGCACAGATTAAACCTCAGCTTTCTGTTTACTAACCTCATTCTATTTTCTGATGGCATATATTCCAATTATTAACTCCATGATTTTACACAATATATTTAGTTCATAATAGAATAATCATACAGTATTTGTCCTTTTGTGTCTGGCTTGCTTCATTCAATGTAATGTCCTCCAGGTTCATCCATGTTGTCATATGCTCATGACTTCATTTCTTCCTACCACTGCATAATATTCCATTGTGTGGGTATACCTCAATTTATTTAGCCATTCATCAGTTGATGGACACCTGGGTTGTTTCCAACTTTTGGCGATCATGAATAATACCACTTATGAACATTAGTGTGCAGATGTCTGTTCATGTCTCTGCTCTCAGTTCTTCTGGATATATATTTAGTAATGATATTAAAAGGCACAAGGCAAGTCTATATTCAACTTCCGTAGAAACTGCCAAACAGTCCCCCACAGTGGCTGTACCATTCTACATCCCCACCAACAGTGAATAAGCATTCCTGTCTCTCCACATCCTCTCCAGCATTTACAGTTTTCTGACTTTTTAATAGCAGCCAGTCTAATAGCACACCTATTATGATATTGCATAATTATGAAATATTGCATTGTAGCTTTGATTATCTAATTGCTAATGATGTGGAACATTTTTTACATGTTTCTTTGCCATTTGTATTTCTTCCTTGTTTTTTTTTTAAGATTTATTTTTTTATTTATTCCCTCTACCACCACCACCGTTGTCTGCTCTCTGTGTGGTCTTCTGTGTCTGCTTGTACCCTCGGCAGCACTGGGAAACTGTGTCTCTTTTTGTTGCGTCATCTTGCTGTGTTAGCTCTCCATGTGTGCAGTGCCACTCTTGGGCAGGCTGTACTTTTTTCACACAGGGCAGCTCTCCTTTCAGGGTGCACCCCTTGTGCATGGGGCACCCCATGTGAGGGTGCCTCTGCGTGGCACAGTGCTCCTTGCATGCAGCAGCTCTGCACATGGGCCAGCTCACCATATGGGTCAGGAGGCCCTGGGTATTGAACCCTGGACCCTCCCATATGGTAGGTGGATGCTCTATCAATAGAGCCACGTTTGCTTCCCTGTATTTCTTCTTTGTACAATTGTCTTTTCGAATCTTTTGCCATTTTTAAAATCGGGTAGGTTGTCTTTTTTTTGTTGAGTTGCATGATTTCTGTATATAATGTATATTAAACCCTTATTGGATATATGAGTGCCAAATATTTTTTCCCGTTGATTTGGCTGTCTTTTCACCCTTTGACAGAGGCCTTTGAGGTGCAAAAGTGTTGAATTTTGAGGTGGTCCCATTTATCTATTTTTTCTTTTGTTGCTCATGATTTGGATGTAAGGTTTAAGAAACTACCACATACCACAAGATCTTGAAGATGTTTTCGTACATTTTCTTCTAGAAGTTTTATGGTTGTCACTTTTGTAGTTAGGTCCTTAATCCAATTTGAGTTAATTTTTGTATATGGGGTGAGATTGGGATCTTCTCTTTTTCTTTTGGATATGGATATCCAGTTCTCCCAGCACCATTTCTTGAATTACTCAACACTGGAAGAGCTTGAAAGCCTTGTCAAAAATCCTTGACTGTAGATGTGAGGGTCTATTTCTGAATTCTTGATTCAGGTCCATTGGTCAATCTGTGTGTCTTTATGGCAGTACCATGCTGTGTTTACCACTGTAGCTAAGTAATATGTTTTAAAGTCAGGAAGTGAGAGTCCTCTAAGTTTGCTCTTTTTTTTTTTTTTTTCTATTTGAAGCCCCTTACCCTATCAAAGAAATTTGATAATTGACTTTTCCACTTCTGCAAAAAAGACTGTTGGGATTATTGAGATTGAGTTGAATCTGTAAATCTGTTTGGGTAGAATCGACATCTTAATGATTTTTAGTCTTCCAATCTATGAACACGGAATATCCTTCAATTTATTCAAGACTTCAGTTTTTTAAAAAAATGTTATGTAGTTTTCTGAATACAGGTCCTTTATGTCCTTGATTAAGTTTATTCCTAAACATTTAATTGTTTTAGTCACTATTATAAATGGAATTTTTTTTCTGATTTCCTCCTTAGATTGCACATCAGTAGTGTATAGCGACACTATTGATTTTTGTGTATTAATCTTGTATCCTGCCACTTTGCTGTACTTGTCTATTAGTTCTAGTAGCTTTGTGGTGGATTTTCAGGATTTTCTGCTTACAGGATCATGTCATAAGCAAATATTGAAAGTTTTACTTCTTCCTTTAATATTTGGGTACCTTTTATTTCTTTATCTAGCCTAATTGCTCTAGCACAATATCGAATAACAATGATGACATTGGGCATTCTTGTTTTGTCCCTGATCTCAGCAGAAAAGTTTTCAGTCTTTCACCATTGAGTACAATGTTAGCTATAGGTTTTCATATATGCACTTTAGCACATTGAGGAAACACCCTTCTATTCCCATTTTTTTGGAGAGTTTTTATCTAGAAAGGGTGCTGTATTTAGTCATATGCCTTTTCTGCATCTATTGAGATCATCACATGATTTTTCTTCTTCTATTTGTCAATGTGGTTTATCACACTAATTGATTTTCTTGTGTTGCATCACACTTGCATACCTGGGATAAAACCCACATGATTGTGGTGTTTAATTCTTTTAACATGCTTTGGATTCTCTTTGCAAGTATTTTGTTGAGAATTTTTGCATCTATATTCATTAGAGATATTTGTGTATAATTTCTTGTTTTGAAATATCTTTATCTGGTTTGGCTATTAGGATGATGTTTGTTTCATAGAATGGGTTTCATAGTGTTCTTTCCTGTTCAGTTTTTTGGAAGAGCTTGAGCAAGATTGGTAATGGTTTGAATGATTGGTAAAATTCACCTCTGAAGACTCCTGGTCCCAGGCTTTTCCTCTTTGGGAGGTTTTTGATGACTTTTTCAGTCCCTTCACTTGTTTGGTTTATTGAGGTTTTCTATTTCTTCTGGGGCCAGTGTGGGTGGTTTTGTGTTTCTAGGATTTTGTCCATCTCCTCTACATTGTCTAGTTTTCTGGCATACCATTGTTTATAGTATCCGCGTATGAGTTCTCATTTCTGTGGGGCCAGTGCTAATATCCCCTCCCTTTCTGATTTTTAAAATTTGCATCTTCTTTATTTTTTAATTTGTCAGTCTTGTTAAGGAACTATCAATTTTGTTGTTCATCTCAAGGAACCAACTTTTGGTTTGGTTGATTTTCTCTATTGCTTTTTTGTTCTCGTTTTGATTTATTTTATTTCTGCTCTGATCTTTACTGTTTCTTTCCTTTGCTTGGTTTGGATTAGTTTGCTGTTGTTTTTCTAGTTCCTCCAGGTGTACAGCTAGATCTTCAATTTTAGCTCTTTCTTCTTCTTCAATGTAAGCATTGAGGCTATAAATTTCACTCTCAGTACTTCCTTTGCAATTTCCCATAGGTTTTGATATGTTGTGTTTTCATTTTTGTTTGTCTCAAGATATTTTACTGATTTCTCTTGCAATTTCTTCTTTGACTCACTGATTATTAAGAGTGTTGTTTAATATCTATATATTTATGAATTTTCCCTTTTACTGTCCATTATTGATTTCCAGCTTCATTCTGTTATGATCAGAGAAAGTGTTTTGTATAATTTCAATCTTTTTAAAATTTTTGAGACTTGTCTTGTTACCCAACATATGTTCTATCTAGGAGAAGGATCCATGAGCACTTGGAAAGAAAGTATATCCTTCTCTTTTAGGGTGCAGTGCTCTATAGATGTCTCTTAGGTCCAGTTCATTTATCATATTATTGAAGCTCTCTTTAATTTATCCTCTGCCCAGATATTCTATCCAATATTAGAGTGGTGTGTTGAAGTCTCCAACTATTATGCAGAGACTTCTATTTTTTCAATTTTGCTAGTATGTGCCTCATGTGTCTTTGGGCACACAGTTTAGGTGCATAAATATTTAGTATAGTAACTTCTTCTTGCTGAATTGTCTCTTTTATTAATATATAATGAAATTCTTCATCTCTTATAATAGTTTTACATGTAAAATCTATTTTTTCCGATATTTGTATCACTATCCCAGGTCTTTTTTGGTTACTATTTGCATGGTATACCTATTCCCAACCTTTCACTTTTAACCAGATTGTGTCCTTATATCTGAGGTGAATCTCTTGTAAACAACATATGAATGGTGTATATATATTTTTGCCCATTTTATCAGTCTGTCATTTAATTGGGTAGTTCAATCCATTAACAGTCACTGTTATTACTGTAAGGGCATTACTTACTTGATCCATTTTGCTTTCAGCTCTCTGTTGTCATTTCATTCTATTGTTTGTCTTCTTACCCTTTAGTTTACCCTTCATAATAATCTTCATTTCTACACTCTTCTCCAAATCTCTTGCCCTTGATTTTTCCTTTCAGTTTGCATTTCTCTCTTTAGTAGCTCTTGTAATTTTTGTTTGTCTGTGAAGACTTTGAATTCACCCTCATTTTTGAAGGATAGTTTTGCCAGATATAGAATTCTTGGCTGGCAGTTTTTCTCTTTCAGTATCTTAAACACATCATACCACTTCCTTCTTTCTCCATGGTTTCTTTTCTTTTTTTTTTTTTTTTTAAAGATTTATTTATTTATTTAATTTCCCCCCCTACCCTGGTTGTCTGTTCGCTTCGTCTTGTTTCTTTGTCCGCTTCTGTTGTCGTCAGCGGCACGGGAAGTGTGGGCGGTGCCATTCCTGGGCAGGCTGCTCTTTCTTTTCACGCTGGGCGGCTTTCCTCACGGGCGCACTCCTTGCGCGTGGGACTCCCCCACGCGGGGGACACCCTTGCGTGGCACGGCACTCCTTGCGTGCATCAGCACTGCACGTGGCCAGTTCCACACGGGTCAAGGAGGCCCGGGGCTTGAACCGCGGACCTCCCATATGGTAGACGGATGCCCTAACCACTGGGCCAAAGTCCGTTTCCCCCTCCATTGTTTCTGATGAGAGGTTGGCACTTAGTCTTGTTGAGTTTCCCTGGTATGTGACGGTTTGCTTTTCTCTTATTTCAGAATCCACACTTTATCTCTGATATTTGACATTCTGAATAGGTGTCTAGGGGTAGGTCTATTTGGATTTATTCTTTTTGTGGTGCATTGTCCTTGGATATTGAAATTTATGTCTTTCATAAGGACTTGAATGTTTTTGGTCATTGTTTCCTCAAATATTCTTTCTGCCCCTTTTCCATTCTCTTCTCCTCTGGGACACCAATAATGCAAATGATTGTGTGTTTTGCTTTGTTGTTCAGGTCCCTGAGCCTTTTTTCTGTTTTCTCCATTCTCTTCTCTTTCTGTTCTCCTATTTTCCAGTTCAGATGTTCTTTCTTCAAAATCACTAATTCTGTCTTTAAGCAATTCAAATTTTCTCTTTTGTGCCTCTAATGTATTTTTAATCTCATCCATCATGTCTTTCATCTCCATAAGGTCTGTTACTTTTCTTTGCATGCTTTCAAATTGTTCTTTATGCTCAGTCAGTGTCGTCTTAATATCCTTTATTTCTTTAGTCACATTTTCTTTAAATTCTTTGAAGTGATTTAGGAGACTTGTGTGATTATCACTGATTAATAGTCTGAAATTCTGTATCTCTTCAGGATATTTGATTTGTTCTTTTGTCCGGGCCATCTCTTCCAGTTTCCTAGTATTGCTTGTAATTTTTGGGTGATGTCTGGGCATCTGAATATGCTGGTGAATTTACTCTGATGTCCTTTTTCTCTCTTGCCTATTTTTTTTTTCACAGTTCCTTTTTGATATTTGGTTCAACTTATTCTAAGTCTTTAAAATTTCCTGGCTTAAGGTATCAAAATCTAGTGAAGAACTCACTGGTGGGATGCAGATTCTCTCCCAGGGGTTAGGATACAGATAGAACAGAGAACAGTGTTTGTCTATTCAATTTACAGACCAACCAACAGATGGTGCTTGTCAGCACTTCTTTCCACAGAGGTATTTCCATCTGGGCTTTCCTGTGTTCCTGTATTAATCTCCAGAGTGGTGATTCAAAGCAGGCTCTGTTGGCTGAATTCACTGAAGAAAAGCCCCCTAAATCCCCCACCCTTTTCCCTTGAAACAGCTGACAGAGAGGAAGGTGTCTGTGCCCCTCTCAGTTGGCTGCAGTGAGCCAGGGGTTTTACCCAAGCTTAATATCTTGTGGGTTGGGGAGGGGAGCCCTTCCCAGCTGCCGCAGGGGCTGGGTAACTTATTTGAGTTGATTTCTCACTGTTCCTCACCCTCCTGGGAGCTGTGTAGCAGTGGTCTGCTGACCCCCAAAGCAAGTCCCTTGGATAGCTTTTGGCTCTTTCTCCATTGTTTTTGTGAGAGCATTGAAATCTGCCTATTAGTGCGATGCTATCTTCACACAAGTATCCCCACAAAATAATTTTTTATACCTCCACTGAATGCAAGGAAGAAGGAGATCTATAGATAAATAAATAGTAATTTAGTTCCCAAAGAAACCTTTTAGTAATTGGGAGAAAGTTTCAGGATGTGTGACTATGGTGATGTATTTAGAGAGCTGTGAATTTTTCTGCTGTTATTTTCTAATTTGAAAGATGGAAGAAGTTGCATTATACATCACTTTTTTTTTGTTTGAGAGCTAATTAAGTTATCTGGTGAATGTTGACCCCTAGCAACATGAGAAAGGCAAGGACACTGAAGAATTCAAGTTATCACTGGCATGTGCACAGTCCTATAGAATGCCAAGCAATAGTAAGACACTGGAATCTACAAATTAGGCTTTGAAATTTTTAAAAATTTCATTAAGCAGAAATTAACAGAAGAATTGAAAGGTACACATGCCATGTGCCATATGTAGTTGCTTATCCCAGGAATATGGAGGTAGAACAAATCCATGTATGTTCAAACACACCAGTTACTTAGGTGTGTTTCAGCAAATATCTACAGAAATGAACTCGTAACTATTTAAATTCAACCTTTTGCTTTCAGTCAGGCAGGAAAATTCAGAAGCTTTTTTCTTCTGTCTTATAAAAACATTTCCACTTCTATTTAAGTTTCTCTGAGGGTAAAGGAATCTCTGAATCTTTAGATTGGAAGAGGACTTGACATGTAATATGAATTTAATATATTAGTTTTGAGTAAAATAATGCATTTATAAATTAATTATTAACTCCTGTTTTCAGGTTTTTTTGTGTCAGTTCTCTACCAAGAAAGTTGAGGTTCACTTGCCCCATTTAATGTCTGAAAGACTTCTAAAAGTTCTTTCTTTCTTCTTGACTGCTTCCAACACATGTGCTCATGTGTGCATATACACACACACAATTATAGACCATAGTGTTTCTGACTTTGAATTCATGTTACAGTCATCTGAGGAACTTAAAATCTTTGATGCCCAGTCTTTTCCGTGTACTAATTACATCAGATTTTGAATGGAACCCTGGAATCAGTATTTTTTAAAGCTCTCCATTTATTCTAGTGCACAGCTTGGTTGAGAATGACTGTTCTAGATAAACAAGTAAACTAGAGAAAATATAGATTCATTGTTGTTTTCCTCTATTTAATTCAGCTAAAAGCATAATACTGCTGTTCTAGAGCTACAGTTACTGACTCTAAATGCCCAGTGGAATACTGTACTCATTGATGAATTACTGTTTAAAATCTAAGGATGGTAGAAGTGGAATAGGTGATAATTTAATTATAATATATATTACCTATTACTGATTTATGAAGTGTTTTAAATGTGCTCATATGTAGTATTAATAATTAGGAAAGTGTCTGGGTAAGAATCCAAACTTAAATAATGCTTCTTGGTACCCTAAATGGAGATTTAATATGTCAGAAGTTTTATGTACCAGAATTCTAAACAGGCACGGTGATAGTAACAATAAAGCAATTAAGTGCATCTATTCTTGCAACTTTCTAGGTGCTGACAGTGAACTAACCTAAGCTGACCTTTACTAATAGAACTGCAGATATAATAGAACTATAGATAGATGTTTGAATAGCTTCATATTGTTGAAAATTCCTCCATGGATAACATGGAGAGAAAATAAAAGTTTAGTAGAATGAATGAAGATAACTTTTAAGAAAGCTCCCAAAAGTAGAACAAAAAGGCAGAGATAGGTGTTAAAAATAGAGAAATAAAAACATTAGAGGATTAATGCGTAAGTCCAAACAACATCTAATTAGAAGGAGAACAGGCAAAATGATTAGAAGAAAATGATATAATAATGCAAGAAAATGTTCCGAAATTGAAAAACAAGAGTCTCTTGATTGAAACCAAGTATCCAAGTACAATGAATAAAAAAAGATCCTCAGGAGGGCACAAATTCATGAAATTTCAGGCAGGCAGGGATAAAGAAAAGATCTTAAAAGCATCCATAGAGGGGGAATAAATTCAGATCTCATATAAAGAATTGGGAGTAAGAATGGCACTAGATTACCCAATAACAATATAGGAAGTTAGAAGACTATAAAACAATGGTTTAAATAAAAAAAAAAAAGGTTTCAACTTAGTTTAAAGACATTTCAGATATGCAAGTTCTCATAATTTTATCTCCCATGAACTTTTTCTCAGGGGTCTTCTAGAGGATGTACTTCACCAAAGACAAGCCCAGAAAAAGACGTGATCCAGAAAAAAAAAGTTCAAACAGAAAAGATTCAAAAAGGGTGTATAGGAAAAATGTTGTCATCTTTAGGAGGGTGTATTAGTCAGGGTTCTCTAGCGAAACAAAACCCACAGGAGATATCTGTAATAGTATGAGGTTTTATAAGTTATCTCACATGACCATGGGGATACACATGTCCAAATTTCATAGTGCAGGCTGAAAGCTAGGACTCTAATGAAGATCTTCAACGAGTTCTCCAGGAGACCCTGGCTGTCTGAAGTAAAGACAGGAATTCTCTCTCTGAATGCTGAAAGTACTTCTTTTAAGGCCTTCAGCTACTTGGATGAAACATCACTCATTGCTGAAGACAATCTCTTCAATTGATTGTACATGTAATCAGCCATAGATGGAATCAACTCACTGATGATAAAGTCCATGAAATGTCCTTGTATTTCAATTAGCCTAGAACTGGGCACCATTCATTCCCTGGCCAAGCTGACACACTAGCCTAACTATCACAGTCTACCCCTTGTCAATTTGGCAGCCATACACTTCACTTTAAACCATACTTAATCTCTAAATAAAAGCAATAAGTCTCTCTTTTTTTTTTTGCCTGACAATACTCAACTGTCCTGCATACAACCAGAAATGTGCTAAATCCCTCCAGAATAGGGTGCAAGTCCTTGGGTAATATTCACTCATATATTTTTTAAGATTTATTTATTTTTCCCCACCCTCTCATTGTTTGCATTTGCTGTGCCTGTTTGTTGTATATTGGCCTTCTTTTTTTCTTTTTTGGGAGGCACTGGGAATTGAACCTGGGACCCCCCCATGTAGGAGGGAGGCAATTAGGCTCACTGTGCCAGCCTGCTGCATCAGCTCACTGTCTTGCTTGCTTCCCCAGGAGGCACTGGGCACTGAACCCGGATCTCCCATGTGGTAGGCGGGAGCTCAATCAGTTGAGCCAAATCCACTCCCCAATATTCACTCTTAAACTTGACATCCTTAAATACTATGGCATGAAACTAATACAACTTATGTCATATGATAAGGGGGAAAGATAGGAAAAAAAAAAAGATATTCATTTTATGTACATGTATGAACATACTCATAACAAAACAAGGGAGAAATATTCATGGTAATTACAGTCCTTGTTTCTGTAACTGGTCACATGGTTGAAGTTCATATTTATTACTACCTTCTTCCACTTCCCATTCCATGCTTCCTTTACCCTCAGCAAGCACCTCTTCTGGCTGTGACTCTGCCTGGTAGGGTGACCCAAACCTTCATTCCTAAAGATTCTGGGCCATTGTTAGTCCTGCCTGGATTCCACTGATGTTAATCACAGGTTATGGTAGTACTAAGACACCTAGGGGATCTCCTGTATTCCAGGCAAATTCTTTTTTACCTCTGTAGTTGCAGTCATATTTCCCCTTCATAGTCAGGAACAATCACCCCAGCCAGTATAGTAATTCCCTCCCACCCCCACCCCCCTTTTTTTTTAAAAGAAAACAAAATATCCCATCTATTTGAAAATTCATAATCTCATTTATAAATTATTTGTCCAAGGACAAATAATAATTGAAATTGTAAAAAAGTTAGAATTGAGCAACAAAGAAAATGCATTATATATAACAAAATTAATGGTATACAGCTAAAGCAGTATTTAGAAGATAACTTATAGCCTTTATTATCTATGTTAGAAAAAATTGTTCAAAAAATTAATGAACTGAACATTCATACAAGAAGGTGGATAAAAAGAACAACACCATAAACTCAAACAAATGAGAATGAAGTGAATAATAAAAATAAGACCAAAAATTAATGGAATAGAAAACAGATAGTAGAGAGGAAAATGAAAACTGTAAATTGGTTCTTTGAGAAGACTAATGAAAAAACAAATTTCAACTATTAAAAATAGAGAGGGGAAGCACAAATAAATAATATTAGGAATAAAAACAGAAGCCTAATTATAGTAATCATGAATTTTTAAGTCATAAAAATATATTTACACCACTATACTTGAAAATGTCAAGAGAACAGAAACTTCTAAAGATACATAAATTACCAACATTGACTCAAGATGGAACAGACTCACTGATTTAAGTCCTACTTTGTTAAGGAAATTGAAACAACATTTCAAATCTACTCAAAAAGATATTTCACAGGCTAACTTTACTAAAACTTCAGCTTATCTTTATCTTAGAATTCCTCTTATACAAACTGTCCAGAGAATAGAGAAAGAAACTCACCTATTAATTTTATAAGACTCATATATCTTTGATATCTGAAACAGACATGGGTTAAAAAGTAAAGGAAAACTGTGGACCCATCTCAGTTATAGATGTCATAAAAATGCTAAATATAGTATTAGTAAAATTAATTGACCAATATATTAAAAATATACCTTCACCAAGTAGAATTCATACCAGGAATTCCAACGTGGCTTAACATTAGAAAATCTATTAATGTAACATACCAGATTAAAAGATTAAAGGAGAAAATCTATATGGTTTTCTTAATATACGCAGAAAAATCTCTTGATAAAATTCTTTAAGCATTCACATCAAAACCCTCTAGCAAGCTAAGTAAAGACAGGAAATTCTTGTTGGAAAAGGCAGTCTGCCATGGGCCTCAAGCATTCTTACCCATGGGTTCTGAGTACGCCAAACCTCAAATCCTAACCAGCCTTACCCCAAGCACCTTCTGTTGTTAGTTACACAGGCAGTGAAGTAGGTTAGACAACCATAACAGGACATAGTACTACTATGTGCTCTGTAGCAGAGGGGGACTGGCTTATTTATTACTTGATGTAAAAGGTGCTGTACGCTTAGTTTTGGGTTCTTCAGGTGTAGCATCCTGGGCCCATCATATCACACTGTGGGACGTGGAGTCAGGGGAACTGGGGCTGCCATGCTGATGCTTGTGCTGTTTGCTTTAGTGTGAATAATCAACTGTCTTGCTCTGATCCTTTGAGTCTTGTTATGTACTTTCAGCATCTATGGAGTTGTGGCAAGCCAACCTACTTCTTTGGAGTCTTGTTACTTTTTGTAATCCTCAGTGAGGTTGGAATTCTTCCCTGACGAAGTGTATTTGGCCTCACTGAGGGGCGCAGGGAGCAGGTGTGGAATGAACACCCCACAATTAGAAGATGTGAGGGTTGTTGCTTCTTCTTGGAGTGCCAAATGTGGAAGGTGGTATGCTTCTTGTGGGACCTGGACTGCCTGGACTCCTCATAAGCACTGTGAGGTGGAGATGACAGTGGCATCTTCTCGTCTGCCTCCTCCTGTGGCTGCTCAGACTCTGATATCTTTGCTGCCTGACCCTTGTGGAAGAACAAATCGAGGCACCAACTGGCCTCCCTTTCGCAGTGCCTCACTCTGCTCCCAGCGCCCACTGGACACAGAGAGTTTGAAGACCATGATAGAGCCAAATGGGAGCAGGACAGCAGCCTCAGCCCTCTAGGCAGCTGCGATAGCCAGATGTGATAGAGCCCGCTTCCAACCAACTCCCCTCTCTACCTCCCACAGCATGGGTAGCAAGGGCTGGGCGCCAGGTGAGGCAGGCAGGCTGAGAAGTAATTCCCTTCTTTGCCTGTTGATTCAGAGGCAAGAGGAGCCCAAAGTGGTCAGGTGGCAGTCTTGACTTCTGGTTCAATGGAATCGTTGTTGTATTTCCTGATGGAAACAATCTTCTTGGAACTAAGAATGATAGACTATCCGGGTTTAGGGTTGCAGGGACAGGAAGCAAATATTTTCATAGTGCATCACTAGGGGTAGTAGTGAGTGGTACCACTCCCATTTCGACCCCATGATTCCTGGACCTGTGAATACTGGCTATGGGAGAAATAGCAACACAGAGGTGGATACTGTTTTAGAGCATACACAGCCTTCTGGAGAACATTGTGCCAGCCCTGCAAGGTATTGCCACCTATTTGAGTCTTCAAAAGGCCATTCTACTGTTCTATCAATCCAGCTGCTATTTCAGGATGATGGGGAACATGATAAGAACAGTGAATTCCATGAGCATATGCCCATTCCCACACATCAGTTGCTGTGAAGTGGATTCCTTGATCAGAAACAAAGCTGGGAAATGCACGTGGCTCAAGTAATAGGGCTTCCATGTACCATATGGGAGAACCTGGGTTTGAGCCCTATGACCTCCTGGTAAAGGCATGCCTGCAAGGCAAGCCAGGCCTCGTGGCAAGCCAGACAGCAAGATGATGACTCAAGAAAAAGAGAGACGTAAGGGAGAGTCAAGGCAAGATGCAACAAAAACCAGGAACTGAAGTCATGCAAGCGACAGGGAACATCTCTCCCACATTGGAGGTCCCCAAGAAGTCTAGAGGAGAAAACAAGAAGAGAAGACAAAAGAAAAAAAGAAAAGAGAAACAGACACAGAAGATTGCACAGCAAATGGAAAGAAGGAAGGAAAAAGGGAAGGAGGGAGAGAGAGAAGGAATGAGTTGTTAAAAAAAAAAAAAGCTGTAATGCTGTGTGAAATACTGTGATGGTTAGGCTAATGTGTCAATTTTGCCAGGTAATGGTGCCCAGTTGTTTGACCAAGCAAGCACTGGGCTAATTGTAATACAAGGACATTCCATGGATTTGTATCATCAGTGAGTTGATTGCATCTATGGCTGATTACATCTACAAACTGAGGAGTTTGCCTTCAGCAATGAGTGATGTGCCATCCAAGCAGTTGAAGACCTTAAAGGGAGAAGTGATTTCAGCATGCAGGGAGAGAATTCCTATCTCTACTTCAGACAGCCAGCATCTCCTGGGGAACTCAAGGCGCTTCCTCAGCCTGCACTATGGAATTTTGACATATGCATCTCCATGATCATGTGAGACAACTTTATAAAACCTTATAGTATTTACAAATATCTCCTGTGGGTTTTGTTTCACTAGAGAACCCTGACTAATACAGCTTGGTACTGGGAGTGGTTCTGGAGAAAGAGAATCTTAAAAATGGGGTTTCTGAATTGTTTCTGGGAGTTTTTTGCAATTGGCTATCTTCTCTGATTAGATTCAAGGGTAGAGTCATTGCCTGTTTCCAGTAATCAAAAGGCCACTGACAGTCCATGGCATGAGTTGGCAATAGAGATACACAAAATATCACCACTGGATATGACTACCTCCATGCCTATAAAGGCAAGGCTGTCAGTGAGAGTGTTTTTAACACCTTAACAGAGTTTTGTGGAGTTAAACAATACAGTAACATTGGCTGACTATTCCTAAATAAGCTGGATATAGTTACAAAAGAAGGGGATGAGCTGAACTCAACTTAAGTGCTGCATTAATAATGTGGAAGTTTCTATATGTGCCCTGACAGAAAATCTTGTTTCGTGCAGCCACAGATTTGAGATCTCTGAAAATCAGATGCAGTGTCTCATTGTATGAGTAGTGTTACAACAGAAACTAAAATCTCAGTCTTGCAGGGTGTCTGCTGTTAAAGTGAGGGCATGGATCAAAAAGAAGTAGAATCCAGAGGATTGGAATGGAGACAAATGGGTTGATGGTGATGGCAGTGGGGACAGTGAAATTCTAAATTTTGAGGAGACTTTACCAGATAAACCTCTAATGGTCTGCCCTGACAAGACAGCCACCCAACTTCCCCCCTCCCCTTAAGAGATAACCACCCAACCCTAAGCCTGCCCTGGGGAGACAACCATCCAACCTCAAGTCTACCCCAAGAAGTCTGCCACCTGTCTTCCAGTCTTCCACAAGGAGTCTGCCATCCAACCCCCACCTGTCTTACCATATGAAACTGCAGTGGAATGCCTTGAGATAAATGACCTGCAAGACACATCTAATGCTTCTTGTTACTCATCCCGACCACCCCTCTTTTCTTCCAGCCTTATAACTAAAATCAGAACAAGTCCCTGAAGGTGAAGTACAAAGTATGACCCGTGAGGAAGTATGTCATACTTCAAAACAGCTGCATGGTTATTCCAAGTTATATAGACAAAAATCAGGGGAATATGTGTGGGAATGGATATTAAGGGTGTTGGATAATGGTGGAAGGAATGTAAAGTCACATCAGGCTGAATTTATTGATATATCCCACATAGAGATTCTGGATTCAATGTTATGGCTCGAGGGGTTAGAAAGGGCTCTAACAGTTTGTTGGGGTGGCTGGCTGAAACAGGGCCCAGAAGATGGCTCACATTACCTGAGGTCAGGATGCTAGAATTGCCCTGGTCTATTGTCGATGAGGGGCTCCAAAGCCTTAGAATGGTTTACCATCTAAGACCTGCCCACCCACCCCAGGAATGTCTATAGGACACACCTTTCACCAGGACTGTGAGGAATAAATTTATGAGACTAACTCCATCTTTTCTGAAAAACTCTGTGATTGCTCTTCTCTGTAGGTCAAATATTACTGTGGGAACTGCTGTCACGGAACTAGAATCCTTAAGCATTATGGGGATGATCGGATTCTGGGCCAGCAGAATCAAAGAGCTGCACTTAATTGCCAAAGATAAGGTGGATATGGCTACCACAATGAAAAGCAGACCAAATCAGCCGTCAAAATAGTCTGAGTCACATACACTTACGGTTGGCTAATAGATTATGGGGTACCTAAAGTAAAACAGATGGGCAGTCTACTAAACTTTTACTTGGTCTGTATAAGCAGGAGAGCTCTAGGTTGAATGAACAAAAGCCTAACTTGAATGAAAGAAACAGAGAGTCATGGCCCCTTACTCAATTCCCAAACTTAAGACAGTTCACAGACCCAGAGCCTCTTGAATGAGGCAAAGGCCAGGTCGCCTTTGAGGAAGGACCCTGTTACACTGCAAAAAATTTAATCCTGCAACCTTTCCCAGAGACCTATGGTCTTTTTCCAGGGTAACTGTGCATTGGGGAAAAGAAAATAATTAGACATTTTGGGAATTATTATACACTGGCTCAGAGGTGACCTTAATTCCAGGAGACCCAAAATATCATGTGGTCCACCAGTAAGAGTAGGGGTTTGTAGAAATCAGGTGATTGATGGAGTTTTAGCTCAAATCTGTCTTTCAGTGCATCCAATGGGCCCCCAAACCCATTCTGTGGTCATTTCCCCAGTTCTAGAATGCATGGTTGGAATGGACATACTCAGAAATGAGCAGAACCCCCACATGTGTGGAGTGAGGGCTATTATAGTAAGAATACGTGGAAGCCACTAGAACTGCCCCTATGTAGCGAAATAGTATATCAAAATAATACCTGGGGAGCAGATGTGGCTCAAGCTGTTGAATGCCTACTTCCCACATGGGAGGTCATGGGTTTGGTCCCTGGTGCCTCCTAAAAACAAAAACAAAGCAACAACAAGCAAAACAAATGAAAAAACAACTCAGGGGAGCTAATGTGGCTCTGTGGTTGATACCTGCTTCCCACATACAAGGTCCCAGGTTCAATCCCCAGACCTGGTACCTCAAAAAAAATACCTGATTCCTGGAGGGATTGCAGAGATCAATGCCACCATCAGGGACTTAAAAGATGGAAGGAGGTTCACTTCTGGGAGTCAAGTCCCACGTTGGGGGGAAGATAGTTTATTTGCAGACTTTGGCTTAGAGGGAGGTCCTATTTGAGTAACAAGGAAGTTTTCAAGAGGTAACTCTTATGTATTAATCATAATTAAGCAAAGTTTCATTTATACAAGAATAAGGTTCATACATACATGCATTAAGATTAAGGACTTGGCATATAGGCCAGTTTACCTTTTTAAGGCATGACTTATATATTCCAGAGAGTTTTGGCATTTTATTTGAGAAAGTAGCAAGGCTTCCCCAGAATGGACTTTTAATATTTTGTTTGCTGCCCTGTGGGCCTCTATTGAGAACACATTTATATCCCATAGGAGTATGTTTTAGGGGCATTTCCCCCCTTATATCACACCACTATCAACACCCTGTACTTGTGATGTGCCTTTGTTCCAGATCCTGAAAGAACATTCTTATATTTGTATTCTTAACTACAATCCTCATTTGCCCCAGAATTCACTGAGTTATACAGTTGCCCATTTTATCCTTCTAGCCTCATGGATGGGCCATAACTCCCCCTTTCAACCATGTTCACACTCATATGTTAATGCTATGAATTACATGTACATCGCTGTGTCCCAATAACTTCTCCCTTTCAACCACATCACACTCATACTTTAGCGCTGTTAATTACATCCACATCACTGTGTTCCCATCACCTCTGCCCATTCCTAAACCATTATGACCAACCAAATTATAATTTCTGCTCAGTTAAGTATTGGCTTACCACTTTGTACTTATCTCCCATCTTCTAGCAACCTATCTTTCAGGTTCTTCTTCCATTGAGTCTGCTCACAATCCTTTAGTTCATATAATGAGATCATGCAATATTTGTCATTTTGTGTCCAGCTTATTTCACTCAACATAAGGTCCTCATGTTGTTGCATATGTCAAAATTTCATTCCTTCTTACAGCTGAATAATATTCCATAGTGTATATATACCACAGTTTGTTTATCCATTCATTGGTTGATGAACACCTGGGTTGCTTCCATCTTTTGGAAATTGTGAATAATGTTGCTATGAACATTGGTGTGCATATCTGTTTGTGTCCCTGCTTTCAGTTCTTTTGGGTATATACCTAGTAGTGTAATTGACAGATCACATGGCAATTCTATACTTTGCTTCCTGAGAAGCTGCCAAACTGTCCTCCAGAGTGGCTGCACCATTTTACATTCTGACCAATGAGTGTCCTTGTCTTTCCACATCCTCTCCAGCACTTGTAGTTTTCTGTTTTTTTAATAGCAGCCAGTCTAGTAGGTGTGAAAGGATATCTCATTGTAGTTTTTATTTGTATTTCTCTAACAGCTAGTGATATTAAGCATCTTTTCTTTGCTTTTTAGCCATTAGTATTTCCTCTTTGGAAATGTGTTCAAATCTCTTGCCCATTTTTTATTTTTTTTTTTATTTTTAAAGAAGTTTTAGATTACATAAACATTATATGAAAAATATAGGGGATTCTCATATACCCCCTCCCCCTCCCCCACTTTCCCCCATTAACAACATCTTTCATTAGTGTGGTACATTTGTTGTAATTGATGAACACACATTGAAGCATTGCTACTAACTGTGTTCTATAGTTTACACTATAGTTTACACTTTGCACACACAAATGTATAATGGCCTGGATCTGTCATTGCAATGTCATACAGGACAATTCCAGGGCCCCAAGAATGTTATACCTATTCTTCCCTCTCCCTCCCCTGGTGGCCAGTGCCTTTGTATCAATGATAAAAGTTGCTAGAATAATAATGAGTCTACTTTAGTCCATAGTATTTGAATTCCCCCCTTATGTTTGTTCATTCCTCAATCTTGAGGATTTTGGAATGGTGATGCCCATTCTGTTTCTGATTGAGAGAGGACTTAGATCCTGCAAGGCAGATGGATGGAACTGTCTTGCTTGCAGTTGTAGATACTTTCTGTTTTTTGGGATAGGGTTTTGTCTGTCAACATCCTTTTGTTAGTTGTCCTGGGTGAGTCCAATGAACTATAGAGTAGGTGTTGCAATTCTGCTGAGATTCAGGACTCAACTGGTATATGAACAGATCAAAGATTTAAGTCTCTGGGACATATATTTAATGAGTATAGTACTAATTATAGGTTCAAATAAAAGGGGTATAAAAGCCACGTGTAAGGAAATTATAAATGAGTCTAATTCTGTTACAGTGGCAAGCATATATTCCTAAGTAAGGCCCACTGACAGGGTACCGAATTCCTGAGCCTCTCTGCCTTGCCTATAGTGTCTAGATGTCTTGAGAGCCCTCAGGAGCCCTGCTGTTTGAAGGCACTGCTTACTGTGGCTGTTAATGTGATCCTGCTGAGACGTGCAAAAGTGTAACCTCTGAAATGACCTTCCGACTCACTTTGAAATCTCTTAGCCATAAAAACTCTTTTATATTTAATATTTCCTCCTTTTGGTCTTTTTCCAAATGCATTGCTAGCTGGCACTTGGTAACAATCCTTTGGTGCCATGGAGGTTTATCCCCAGGAGTCATGAGAACTCTGGGGGACAGGAAATGTGTTTATATGCTGAGTTTGGCTTAGAGAGAGGCCACAACATTTGAGCAACAAGGAAGCTTTTGGGAGGTAACTCTTAGGCAATATGTAATACTAGGCTAGGCTAAGTTTCAGTTTCACAAGAACAAGTACAACATCAATATCAAGGGACTGGCATGTTGGTCTTTCTTTCTCTAGCCACTGCCCATGTACTCGGGGGATTCTTGTTGCTCTATTAGAGAATGTAGCAGGACTTCCCAGGATGGGAATTCAATAATTTTTTGATGACTATGTGGGTCTCTACCCACTGAGACAATGTCCCATGACCACTTGACTGTATTCATATGCCATAGAGGCATGCCCTCTCCCCACACAGCCCCCCCTCACTGACATCTCACACCAGCGATCCTTCCCTGCCACAGTTGTGACCTTTCTGTGATCCAAAACCTCCCCAAAAACAAAGCCAAAAAAAAAGAAAATACAAAAATTAAGAATTAAAAAATTAAAAAAAATAAATTTTTTTCATTGTGTCTTTCATCACTGTAAGATCAGTTGTCTTTTATGTACTGTGACAATTTCTTCTGTATGTTTCCCCCAGGTCTTTTTTTTTTTTTCACTTTATCCTTCAAAGAAGCTTTAGGTTACAGAAAAATCACAGAAAATATAGGGGATTCCCCTACACCCAACCCTCTCCCCCTCTCCCACTCTTCTCTACTAATAACATTTTACATGTGTATGGTACATTTGTTATAATTGATGTACAATATCAAAGCATTGCTGCTAACCATGGTCAGTGGTTTACATTATGCTTTACATTTTGCACCATACACTTTCATAGGTTTTGACAATATTTTAAATGGTCTGTATCCATCATTGCAAGATCATGCAGAACAATTCCAATGCCATAAAAATGCCTTATGTTCCATCTATTCTATTCTTCCATCCCCTTCCCCTTGGAACCTATGGTAACCACTGAGTTTAAATTTTTGAAGAATAAGGTTCATAATTACATGCAATAAGATCAAGGGCTTGACATAGTGGTCTGTTTTCTTTGATTAGGGCCTGCCTACATTCTCAAGAGATTTTTGCCCCTCTAACTGAGAACATAGCAGGACTCTCCAGGATGGGAGTTTAATATTTTCTTGTTTATTGTGTGGGTTTCCACCCATTGAGCTAACACATTATGAGAAGATGAACATTTTCATATTCTATAGAAGCATGCCCCAGGTGCACCCTATCTTGCATATTCCCCCACCCCTGATGCCCTGCACCAGGACCTCTCCCCTGCCATATTTGCCAAAAGAATATTCCCACAATCGAAGTTTTAACCACAGACCTACAAATCTCCAGAGTTCATCTGTTCCTTCCTCCAGCCCTCCTACCAGTTCTATGGATAGTTCATCCCAACCCACCCATCCTATTCCCCTCACATTTGAGCATAGTCAAACCCAATCACGTCACTGCACCACTATTACCCCCATCTACTGCCCAACCACCCCTTTCCACCTTATCATGGATTTTTCCCATACTGAACATCAGCTCACCACTCTCTATTCCCTTTCTGTCTCCTGATAACCTATTTTCCAGACTCTAGCTCTGTGAGTCTGCTCAATTTGCTTAAGTCATATCAGTAAGGTCATGTAATATTTGTCCTTCAATGAGTGGCTTACTTCACTCAACATAAGGTCTTCAAGATGCATTCATGTTGTCCTGTGTTTTAATACTGCATTCCTTCTTATAGTTGAGTAATATTCCATTGTCCGTATATACCATAATTTGCTTATCTGTTCATCCGTTGGTGGACACTTGGGTTGCTTCCAACTTTTGGTAATAGTGAATAATGCTGCTATGAACATTGGTATGCATATGTCTTTCATGTTGCTGCTTTCAATTCTCCTGGTATGAACATTGGTATGCATATGTCTTTCGTGTTGCTGCTTTCGATTCTCCTGGGTATATACCCAGAAGTGGGATTGCTGGGTCATATGGCAGTTCTATAGTTAGCTTCCTGAGGAACTGCCAAAATGTTCTCCACAATGGCTGTACCATTCTAAGTTCCAATCAGCAGTGGATGAGGGTTCCCTTTCCTCCACATCCTCTGCAACATTTGTAGTTCTCTGTTTTTTTAATAGCCACCAGTCTAATAGGTGTAAGATGATATCTCATTGTAGTTTTGATTTGCATTTCCCTAATAGATGCTGCTGCTGAGCATCTTTTCCTATACTTTTTAGCCATTTGTATTTCTTCTTTGGAGAAATGTCTATTCAAATCCCTTGCCCATTTTTAAAATGAGTTGTTTGTCTTTAATTTCGAGATGTAGGATTTCTTTATATATGCTGGATAGTAGGTCCTTATCAGATAAATGATTACCAAATATTTTCACTCATCAAGTAGGCTGCCTTTTCACTTTCTTAACAAACTCCTTCAAAGTGCAAAGGTGTTTAATTTTGAGGAGGTACGATTTATTTTTTCTTCCATTGCTCTTGCATTGGGTGTAAAGTTTGATGTGTTGTTGGATTTGATTTGCAAGTATTTTGTTGAGGATTTTTGCATCTACATTCATGAGAGAGATTAGTCTGTAATTTTCTTTTCTTGTAGCATCTTTATGTGATTTTGGTATTAGGATGATATTGGCACCATAGAATGAATTAGATAATGTTCCCTTCTCTTTGATTTTTTGGAAGAGATTTAATAGGATTTTTGTTAGTTCTTTTCAGAATGATTGGTAGAATTCACCTGTGAAGCCATCTTGTCCTGGGCTTTATTTGGTTGGGAGGTTTTGGATGACTGATTCAGTCTCATTAGTTGTGATTGGTCTGTTGACATCTTCTATTTCTTCTTTTGTCAATGTAGGTTGCCTTCATGTTTCCAGAAATTCATCCATCTGATCTAAGATGGCTAAATTCTCGGCAAAAATTTTTCTCAGTATCTTCTTAAGATACTCTTTATTTCGGTGAGGTAATCAATTATGTCCCCTCTCTCATTTCTGATTTTATTTATATCTTCTCTCTTTTTTCTTTGTTATTCTAGCTTAGGGTTTGCCTATTTTATTAGTCTTCTAAAAAACCCAGCTTTTGGTTTTGTTAATTGACTCCTATTTTTTATTCTCAATTTCATTTAATTCTGCTCTAGTCTTAATTTTTTTCCTTTTGCTTGCTTTAGTATTAGTTTATTGTTCTTTTTCTAGTTCCTATGTGCAGTTAGGTATTTGATTTTAGCTCTTCTTTTTTAGTGTGGGTTTTTAGGGCTATCAGTTTCCTTTTCAGCAGTGCCTTCACTGCATCCCATAAGTTTTGATATGATGTGTTCTCATTTTCATTTGCCTTGAGAAATTTATAGATTTCTTTTGTAATTTCTTCCTTGATCCACTGATGCTTTAAGAGTGTGTTGTGTATCTTCAATATATTTGTGAGACTTCCAGTTCTCCACCCAGTATTGATTTCCACCTTCATTCCATTGTGGTCAGAGATAGTTCTTTGCATAATTTCAGTGTTTCTGAATTTGTCAAGACTTGTTCTATGACCTTAAAATGTGGTCTATCTTGGAGGGTGATCCATGAGCACTTGAAAAGAATTTATATACTGCTGTTTTGGGGTGCAGTATTCTGTGTATGTCTATTAGGTCTACCTCCTCTAATATATTATTCCAAATCTTTGTTTCTTTATTGATCCTCTGTCGTGATGTTCTGTCTGTTGCTGACTGTAGTATATTGAAGTCCCCCACTATGATTGTAGGGCATCTATTTCTCCCCTTATGTTTTGCCAGTTCTTGCCTTATGTATTTTGAGGCACCCTGGTTAGGTGCATAAATATTTATGATTGTTCTTTCTTTTTGGTAGATCACTCCTTTTATTAATATATATCATCCTTCTTTGCCCCAGTTTTGCACTTAAATTCTATTTTGTTCAGTAGTAATATAGCTAGTCTAGCCCTTTTTTGGCTACTGTTTGTACAGAAAATTGTTACTTTAGACTTTTATTTGCAACCTATTTGTGTTCTTGGGTCTAAGGTGAGTCTCTTGTAGACAGCATATAGATGGATCATATATTTTTTTTAATATTTGGCCAAACTGCACCTCTTAATTTGGGAGTTTAAGACATTAACACTCAATGTTATTACTGTAGAGTCAGTTCCTACTAATTTTTTCTTTAGGCTTAGGTATGTCATCTTTTATTTTGTCTCTTTTTAACATTTTTATTAAGTTTTATTAAGTTACCATTAATAATACTCTTCCTTTCTACACTCTCCTCCAAACCTCTCTTTCCTGTCTTTTCCTTTCAACCTGCAGAGTTCCTTTTAGTATTTCTTGAAGGGCAAGGCTCTTGTTGACAAATTCTCTCAATTTCCATTTATCTGTGAATATTCTGATCTCACCCTAATTTTTAAGGACAGTTTTGCTGGATCAAGATTCTTGGCTGGCAGTGCTTTTCTTTTAGCACCTTAACTATGTCATGCCACTGCCTTCTCACATCCATTGTTTGAGATGAGAAATCAGCATGTAATCTTAACGACTTACCTTTATATGTGATAGATCTCTTTGCTCTTGCAGCTTTCGGGATTCTCTCTTTATCTTTGGTGTTTGACAGTCTGATTAATGTGTGTCTCAGGGTAGGTCTGCTAGGATTTATTCTGTTTGTTGTACGTTATGCTTCCTGGACCTTTCCATCCATGTCCTTCATAAGAGTTAGGAATTTTTCATTCATTATTTCTTTAAACACTCCTTCTGGTCCTTTTACCCTTCTCTTCTCCCTCTGGGACACCCATAATGCATATGTTTGTGCATTTTGCACTGTAATTTAATTCCCTGAGTCCCTGCTGAATTTTTTCCAATTTTTTTGGTCTATCTCTTCTACTATCTGTGTGATTTCAGATGTCCTATCTTTGACATTACTAATTCTTTCTCTGCCTGATCAGATCTGCTGTTGTGTGATTCTAGCATATTTTTCATTTCTTTCATTGTGTCCCTCATTACCATAAGTTCTGTTATTTTTATGTATGTTTATAATTTCTTCTGTATATTTATCCAGTGTCTTCTTAATATCTTTTATCTCTTCCCTCATATCATTAAGTTGGTTTAGATTATTTGTTTGGATATTTTTATTTGTTCCATATCTTGGGTCTCCTGCTTTATAGTTTGTTCATTTTACTTGGCCATATCATCCCATTTTTATATGGCTTGTAATCTTTTGCTGATTTCTAGGCATATGTTTATCTTGATGGGTTGATTCTATTTGTCAGTTTCTCTCATTTGCTTAGGGTTTTGATTTTGTCCTCTGACATTTTCTCTTATTCTAAATTTTTAGAATTGTCAGTATTTAATTGAGAAATATAAAAAAGAGAAAAAAACCCAAAAAGGTAAAAAGAAGGAAGAAAAATACATATATAAATTTAAAAAACAATAAAGGGAATAAAATAATTTAAAATATAGAAAAGAAAAAATAATAAAGCAAAAATAAAAGGAAAAGACAAAAGAATCAGAAAAAGAAATTAGAAATGAAAAGAGTGGAAAAGGAATAGATATAGAATAAATAGAAAGAGGAGAAGAGAGAGAAAAAGAATGGGGAAAAATAAGGCCTCCTGCTCAGGTCACAGGCTTCTGGCAAGGTGCAGGTGCTCCCCAATCAGTCCTGCCATGTCCCACCTGTCTGCAGTTACTAGAATGAGGAAAGCAGGGAAAAGAAATAAAAGAAGAGAAAAAGTAAAAAATCAAAACACAGCCGGACTGTTCTCTCAGGCCATCAGGGATTGGTTAGGCTCCTTCTTGTGGCCAACAGTGCCTGACAATCAGTTACCCTGCAGCCTGCCTCTCTGCTGGTACCTGGGTGAGGGAATTGAGAAGAGTAAATAAAGGAAAAAAACCCCCAAAAACCCAAAAACCCAACTGGAGTTCCCTCTCAGGCTATGAGTGACCTACTAGGCTTCTCCTCATCAGCTGCCCTTGCCTGCCAATCAGTCACCCCGTGGCCTGTCTCTCTACAGGTAACCAGGTGAAAAAAGGGAGGGAAAAAAAAAAAAAGATAAATGGACCTCCCTTACAAGGCCCAGCATCTAGCTAGGTCCCTGCCCTGATCACTGGAGGCTTCCGTCTCCTACTGTGCCTGGCTGGGTACTCCCACACCAGTCTGATTGTCCCACTGTCCATCTCACTCTCGGTGCACGGCTAGGCCCCCTCTCCAGCCACCCTCTGATTGCCGTGCCGCCCCGTGGTTTCCCCTTGTGCCCCATGAGCCTGTCTGTCTTCCTGTGATTTCTGGAGTAATGCAGCCTGCCATTCTCTACTCTGCCATCTTGGTTCACTTGTCCATTTTACTAATTTCTACAAAGAACCAAATTTTGGTTTCAATGATTCTATTAATGTTTTTACTCTGTTTCATTTATCTCAGCTCTAATCTTTGTTATGTCCTCACTTCTGCTTGCTTTGGGTTTAGCTTGCTCTTCTTTTTCCTAAGTCCTCCAGTTGTGAGGTTAGGACTCTTATATGAGATCTTTTTTTCTGTTTTAATGTAAGCACTTAGTGCTGAATTTCCTTCTCAGCACTGTGCATCTCATTAGTTTTGGTTTATTGTGTCTTTGTTTTTGCCTCAAGATCTTTCCTAATTTCCATTTCCCTTCTGACTTCTTCTTTGACCCACTGGTTAATTTTCACATATATGTGATTTTTATAGGTCTTCCTCTATTATTGATTTCTAGCTTTATTTCATTGTGGTTGGAGTGATAAAGTGAATGATTTCAATAATTCTGAATTTAGGGAGACTTGTTTTGTGACTTAACATATGTTTTATACTGAAGAATGATCCATGTACCTGCTGTTGTCTGTTAGGTCTAGTTGGTTTATCATATCGTTCAGGTCTTCTGGTTTCTTTTTGATCTTCTGTCTAGATTTTCTATCCATTATTAGAAGTAGTGTATTGAAATCTTCTTTTATTAATATAGAACCTTTTATTTCTCCCTTTATATCTGTCAATATTTTCTTCATATATCTTGAGGGATCTGCCATTAGATATTATTTTATTTTATTATTATTATTTCTTTCTCCCTTTCCCCTCATAGTTTTCTCCTAAAGGAGTCCAGGATCATTGCTGTCTGTTCTCTGTGTTTGTTCATTGTGTGCTCTCTGTGTCTGCTCTTCTTTTTTTAGGAGGCACCAGGAACTGAAATCAGGACCTCCCATGTAGGAGGGAGGTATTTAATCACTTAAGCCACATTTGCTTCCTGCTTGTTGTATCTCTCATTGTGTCTCCTTGTTGTGTCATCTGGTTGTGTCATCTGGTTATGTCAGCTCGCCATGCCAGCCCATTGTGTCAGCTCACCATCTTATTCATCTTCTTTAGGAGGCACTGGGAACTGACCCCAGAACATACCATGTGGTAGGCGGGCACCTGACTGCCTGCGCTGCATCCACTTCCCTAATTATGTCTTCTTGTTGTTTTGACCCATTTATTAAAGTATATAGTGTTCTTTGTCCTTCATAACAGAATTTGACTTAAAGTCTATTTTACCTTATATTAGTATAGCTACCTCAGATAATTTTTTATTCTGAATTCCATGGTGTGGTGGTTTGAAACTCTCTGTACTCCAGAAAATCATGTACTTAAATCTAACCAATTCCTCTGGGTGCATACCTATTGTAAGTAGAACCTTTTGATTAGGTTACTTCAATTAAGGCATGGCCCAGGGTGGGTCTTAATCCTCTTACTGGAGCCCTTTATAAGAGAATGAAATTCTGACAGAGAAAGTCACAGAAGCAAGATGGTGAAGGTAATGGAAGCTTGAAGAGAAAGGAGACCAGTACATCCTGCTATGTGACGGAGGAGTCTAGGATCACTGGCAGCTGGTCTTCAGGAAGAAGGTATCGTCTAAATGATGCCTTGCTTTGTACATTTTGATGACCTCAGAACTGTAAGCTTGTAAGTTAATAAATTGCCTTTACTAAAAACCAACCCATTTTATGGTATCTATGTTGAGCAGCTTAGCAAACTAAAACATATTTTGGTACCAGAAAAGTGGGGGTGCTGCTATTGCAAATACCAAAAATACTAAAAAGGCTTTGTAATTGGGTAATGAGTAGAGGCAGGAAGAATTATGAGATGCTTGATAGAAAAGGCCTAGATTGCTTTAAAGAGACTATTGGTAGAAATACACACACTAAAGGAGCTTATGATGAGGCCTCAGACAGAAATGATGGATGCGTCATTGCAAACTGGAAGAAAGGTGATCCTTATTTTAAAGTAGCATAGAGTGAAAACTACAATATAAACTATAACCTATGCGGTATAGCAGTGTTCCGAAATGTATTCATCAAATACAACAAATGAGCGACACTGATGAAAGACATTGTTGATGTGGGAGGAGTGGGAGTGGGAGTATATGGGAACCTCTTATATTTTTTAATATAACATTTTGTGTGATCTGTGTATCTTTAAAAAAAAAGATAATAAAAAAAGAGGGAGGAATAAAGTAGCATAGAACATGACAAAATTGATTCCTGATATTGGACAGAAGGCAGAAATTGAAGGTGACGAGCTTGGATATTCAGCGGAGGCTCTTTCCAAACTAAATGTAGAAAGTGCTGCTTGGTTTTCCTTTGCAGCTTATAGTAAAATGTGAGGGGAAAGAGAGTGGTTCAGAACTGAACTCCTGAGCACAAAGTAACCAGAAATTGATGGTTTGGAAAATTCTGAGCTTCTGGAAAACAAATCTCCAGAGAATAGTGCTCCATATAAGGGTTTAACTGAACATAGAACTATTTCAGTGCAAGTCAGGATTGGAAATGCAGTTATCCAGAAAGTATTTGTTCTATTGTCTAATTGTTTGGACTCCTGTGTACTACATGTGAAATTGGCATGCCCTTTGTGAGAGCTGTATGAATGGAACCATAGCCAGCCTGGGTAAAAGGGAAAGAAAAGGGACAGATTGAAGGAAAAATCACTTCAAGGACAGGACCATTGAAGCTGAGGTCTAGACCAAAGACATTTTCTCCATCCAAGAGAGCAAGCCCATCCAATGTGTTGAAAGGGTGAATATGTCCCAGAGCTTGGAGAGGGCTTACCTTCTACCCTGTTATGTTGCTCAGGAAGAGTGTCACCACTCCAGTATTCTCAGATGCTTTGGGATTGCAGAGAATTTGGCCATCACCCCACTTTTGGCAGGGTTGGATCCTATAGTCTAGCTGCCACTCCAGTGCTTGTTGAGGGTGGAGCCAAGATCCTGGTCATCACCCCAATGCTTGAACATGTTGGAGCCTTCACCCCAGCATTCAGGGAACAGCTGGGTGCTGCTCAAGCACTTGCAAAATATGGGACTGCTGCTCCACCAAGCCCTGAGGACAAAGCATTGTTCTATAGATCACTCTTGGACCTTGAAATCTAATGGAGTGTGCCCTGCAGGGTTTCAGAACTGTTTGGAACCCATGACCCCTGTTTTCCATCCAGTTTCTTCATATAGAAATGAAAATGTTTATTTTATGACTGCTTCTCCTTTGTACATTTGAAGCAGATAACTTGTTCTTTACATTTCCACAGCTTGAGGGTAATTTTCCTCCAGGACAGACCATACCTACAACTGATTTTGATGAGACTTTGAACTTTTATTCTTTCTCAAATGATATAAGACTTTTGGGATATTGTGATGGACTTAATATGTTTTAAATATGGAAAGAACATGTCTTTTTGGGGTTCAGAGGGTGGAGAGTGGTGGTTTGAAAACTGTCTGTACCCCAGAAAACAATGCTCCTAAAGCTAATCCACTCTTGTGGGTATAAACCTATTGTAAGTAGGACCTCTTGAATAGGTCACTTCAGTTAAGGTGTGGCCCACGGTGGGTCTTCATCCTTTACTGGAGTCCTTTATAAGAGAATGAAATTCTAACAGAGAGAGAAAGCCCTAGAAACAAGAAGCTAAAAGCAACAAAACCTATGAGAGAAGGGAGAAAACAGGGGACAGTGTCATGTTCCTTGCCATTTGACAGAGTTGCCTAGGATCACCAGCAGCTGGTCTTCAGGAAGGTATCATCTTGATGATGCCTTGATTTGGACATTTTGACAGCCTCAGAACTATAAGCTTGTAAACTAATAAATTTCCATTGCTAAAAGCCAATGCATTTTATGGTATCTGCTTTTTTTTTCAGCAGCTTAGCAAACTAAAACACATGGTGTATGTTTTTCCATCCATTCACTTCAACCTACTTATGTTTTTGAATTTAAGGTGAATCTCTTGTGAACAACTTATAATTGGGTCATACTTTTTATCTTCTCTGCCAGTCTCTGCCGTTTGACTGGAGAATTCAATCCATGTACATTTAAAGTTACTACATGTATTTCTAGACTTTCTTCTGTTATTTTGCTATTTGATCTTTGTTAAGTCTTATACCTTTTTTGTCCCTTAATGCCTACTTACATATTTATTTGATTTTTTTTTTTTGTATTTGTTGCCATTTTGAATCCCTCCTCATTTCTTACTGTATATACTTTTCATATATTTTCTTTGTGGTTACTGAGGGGCTTAAATTTAACAACTTAAATCCATAGCAATCACATTTGATTTGATACCAACTTAACTTCAGTTGCATACACAAATACTGTTCCTATAGCCCTTTCAAGCCCAACTTAACTTCAGTTGTATACACATACACTATTCCTATACTCCTGTCCTACTACCTTTCTGTTGTACTTGTTACAAATGATATCATTATTCATTTTATGTCCAAAACCATAGGCTTATCATTACTTTTTATGCATTTGCATTTCAGAACCAAGAAGTAAAACGTGTATTCACCAAAAATATATACTTACTATAGTAAATGCATTTATAATTACCCATATAGTTAACTTTATGGAAATCTTTACTTCTTTATGTGACTTCAATCCATTGTCTAGTGTCATTCCTTCCAGTGTGAAGAACCCTTTTTTTTTTTAATTATTTATTTTTAAAAATTACATTCAAAAAATATGAGGTCCCATTCAACCCCACCGCCCTCACCCCCCACTCCCCCCACAGCAACACTCTCTCCCATCATTGTGACACATCCATTGCACCTGGTAAGTACATCTCTGAGCATCACTGCACCCCATAGTCAATGGTCCACATCATAGCCCACACTCTCCCACGTTCCATCCAGTGGGCCCTGGGGGGATCTACAATGTCCCGTAATTGTCCATGAAGCACCACCCAGGACATCTTCTCATCCCGAAAACACCTCCGCATCTCATCTCTTCCTCCCATTCCCCAAACCCAGCAGCCACCATGGCTACCCTTCCCACACCCATTCCACATTTTCTCTGTGGACATTGGATTGGTTGTGTCCATTGCACATCTATGTCAAGTGGGGGCTTAGATTCCACATGGATACTGGATGCACTCCTCCTGCTTTCAGTTGTAGACACTCTAGGCTCCATGGTGTGGTGGTTGACCTTCTTCAACTTGATGTTAGCTGAGTGGGGTAAGTCCAATAAATCAAAGTGTAGGAGCTGAAGTCTGTTGAGGCTCTGGGCCTGGGTGTCATATTATCAGTCCAGAGATTCAAATCCCCTAAATATGTCTAAAACCCCAGTACCAACTACACTTCCAATAAAGTAGCATGCAAGTCTTGTGAAAAGAGATCCCCTCTGATTCCAATTCCATTACGCAGAAACACCAGCTCCAAAGAAGGGCCATCTGCCATGGCAGTGAACCCCATCTGCCATGACCATAGAACCCGTGGGTCTCTTTATTCCTCAAAAGAACCAATACCTGGGGTTGTATCTACTTTATCTGTCTCTCAGACTCTGCTCAGTTGTGCATAAGGGCATTCCTTCTGACAACCTCCAGACTCTTTTTTAGAGACTCATAGCCTTATATTCTCATTTTTCCTTTCCATTTCCCCCTTACATTAGGTCAAAGCATTTTGAAGTCATGTTATTATATGTAGACAGGGATATTCTGCTGATCCGTGTTGAACCTTTAATTCAAGGTCCTTTTCTAGTTTCATCTTCAGCTGGTATGTGGTAGTGATCCCTCGGTGCCAGGGAGGCTCATCCTCAGGTGTCATGTCCCATGCTGGGGGGAA